>NC_056748.1:573453715-573505334 GCF_019279795.1 Protopterus annectens
TATAAGGGACTGTGCAAAGCAGTACAATGAATAAGTGCCATATAGTCAATTGATCTACACCGTCTCCTGAGGTACTATCACTGAAGTGGATTCCCTCTGAATTTCCAGTATGTAATGCTTTGAGAATATATAAACAGATCATTCTGAGTAACCACACAAATACTGTGAGCACAAACACTGGAGAAGAAGGTCACATTTATAGCTACTGACCCGGAGAACTGAGCCCTAAGATCTTCAAACAGTGCTGTTGAACATTTCATAACAGAAAGCAGATAATTATTTAATCACTTGGAAATGTCTGTTTAATTCCTTGGTGACCCTATTTCCTCAGCATGAAAGAAACTTGTAGTTGATCAGGGTGCCTAATGAATTGTGTTCTCAGTATTTAATGCCTTAGATGCCAGGGCACATCCACTCAAGACAAAATTATTTCATCTTAACTTTCCTGCTTGGAACAGAAAACTGAAAAGAGAACTGATGGATTTTGAATAAATTCAGATGCTGCCTTAGAGCATCTTCCCTGGGAATGCTGTCTCTTTGTCCAAAACATAAGTCTCAAATTCTTGGAATGCTTGCTAAATTTGGCCCATGTATGCTTTTCTTTTTTTTTATTTATTTATTCTCTGCTTTAATACTTCTCTTGCTTTATTTTTCTATTAGCTCTACCCCCTGTTTGGTTCCAGCATGTAGCGTGTATATCATGATCATCAACTGCATAATGTGACAGAACTACGTGCATAAGCACCATAAGTATTCTTGTCAGGCTGTCAGCATTCCACTTCCATTTATAGAGCACCTGCTTGTACTGGAGTTAGTGTTAATTTATGTTTTCTCATCTGAAAGTTGTTTGCAATATTGCAGCTGTACTCTGTAATGGACTGTTCCATAATGCCACTTTGAAAATATGTCATACAGCAACAGCAAATTAGCTTGGCATCTTTCTCTCTCTCTACTCTCTCGCTCATCTCCTTGTAAATCTCTCTCTCTTTTCTTTTTATAAAAAGTCGTCATTAGACAGTTTATTTAGGGCTCAGGTAGATATCACTGAACTTGAAAAAATAAAGAAGAAAACAAAACAAAACATTAGCACAGGTGTTTCATTCCTTCTTGATATTTCAAGACAGGGCTGATCTGCAGTTTTCTTAATTGCAAATGTTTTAGTTTTTATTTGAATTAGCTGTAGCCATCAAAGGCAAGTGGTAAATTTGCTGAAGAGATGAAAACTTGATGTCTGGATTACAAAGGAGAAAGTAAACATGTCAGACCAATGAAAGAAAAAGAACAACACAGTAAGCAACAAGTGCAAGGTGTGTGTGTGTGTGTGTGTGTGTGTGTGTGTGTGTGTGTGTGTGTGTGTGTGTGTGTGCACGCGTGTATGTGTGTGCCAAGAAACTTTATCAAATGGCACTAGTAAAGGACTGTGTATAACTTAATTCACAATGCAATATACAGTTAATTCTTGTTGAGATGGTAGCAGTTTTAACTTGTGTTTAAATGGTGTATTGTAGTATTTCTGCATTATTTTAAAAGTTAGAATTGAGTTTAAAACTGTGGTCCAAAACAGATTAGTTTCAATATCTTTTCAAATGTATTGAATGAGACTTGGGAATTATTTAGAAAAATGAGATTCTGCTGAACTTTAACTTTACTATATATCTGAGAATTAGAGAGAGACATTTTTAAGAAGGTAAAGTGCAAGTTCACTATAGCCCAAAGTGCTTTGATGGAACAGAGCAGTTGATTGCTGGCAACTTTTATATACTAAGGTGTCAGAATCATTTGCAGCTTTTGTGTACCAAGGTCTCAGTGTTGCTTGCAACCTTTTTCTATGACAAAGTACTTTGCTAGACAAAGAAGTGAACAGAGGAGTGTATTGTGGAACCCTTTTGTATACTGAGATCTCAGTGAAACTTGCAACATCTGACTTTTACATGCTTTGGCTTTTATACATCAGGGTGCCAGTGTCGTTTGCAACTTTTTATGTCACTGTGTTTTGTTGGACAAAAAGTAGCAAAGTGAACAAAGCAGTTGATTCCTGTGAATAAACTTTTGTACACCAAGGTCTCAACATAACTTATAACATTTTACTTTTGCATGCCAAGGTCTGTGTGTCACTTTTAACAAATGTGCACCATGCAATTCATTGCTTGTCACTCTTCTACATCAACTCAGTGTCACTTGCCATTTTTCTAAGCCAATGCGTTTTCTTGTCTACTTTTCACTTTCATATGCCAAGAAGTAAGTAAGTATCACTAGCCATTTTTGTACATTAAGGACTCAGTGTTGCTTGTCATTTTTGTTTGACAAGGTCTCATTGCCTATTTATATGTACACTCTTTCAGCTGAAAAACGGTGACAAATACTTGGATTGTGTACAATTAAAATGCTACCATTAGCAAAATAAAGCAAAAGGAATGCAAGTGAGTTTTTCAGTCTGGCTCTCAGTGGTATTTTGTTAACTATTGCTTGCCATACATTTGATTGCTTTCCACTTTTGCACATCAATGCCTCGGTACTGCTTGTCCTGTTTGTATACCAACATCTCAGCTGCTCACTATATTTATATTTTCTCTTTCACTTGCAAGTGTAATACATTAAAATATTATCAGAAGCAAAAAAAGACAACAGCAGAGTTTTTTTTTGCAAGCAGCTAAGAATTTTTTTCACAGAGGCTGCTAGAAGCCACCATTCAGTTTATGTGACTAAAGTATATAAAATGTATGCTGACACTATAATACAATTACTAGGGCAGATATGATGCTATTGCTGGTAAACTTAATGAGGAAGAGGACATCATTTGTTAGCTGAGACATCTTTTTATAGACAGCAATGCTAGCAAAGATGCAGTAACAGTCAGTTATGTTTTAAGTGAGAAGCAAAAAGACCTCAAATGTATTTACTAAAGGACATTTTATAGAAGAATGTCTGTTAAACATTAGTCAGATTCTGTGCACTAACAAAAGGAAGGTTTTTGAAGGAATAGGTTTATGAGCCCATACCACTGCAAATAGAATTACAGAATTATCAGAAGATGTGTGTTCAAATACATTGAAAATATCTACACAGTGTGAAGCACTTTTTAGTTATTGAAGATGCATACATGCAAGTAATACAATACAGCTACCAGTCCCCCAAGGGGTAAACTGTCATTTAAACATAATACAATAGTTACTGAATTTAATCCCTCTAACATGACTACAGGTAAAGATATTTTTACCAAGTTTGGGAAGTGCATTGAAAGGAACATTGAAAGAAATGTGTGTGCCCTTGGCTGCTGACAGAACACCTGCAATGTTCAGAAGGAGATGCTCTCACTGGTCTTACAAAGGTCAACCTTAGCTGCCGCTACTTACCTACTGCTACTTTTCACCACACGCGTCACATTTTATATCAAGAAAGTTTGTCAGAAAAAAAGTATTCAATTCAAAGAAGTCATGAGCATTGTAGTTAAGACCATTATCAGTCTTTCTTGATGCTTCAACTAAAGGCATTTTTTTTTTATTTCAGACATTGGAATACAAATATGTCAAATTGTTATACAGATACCAGGTGGCTAAGCTGTGGTCTTGTTTTAAAAACATTTTCCCCCCAAGAAAAAATGATGCTTTTTTGAAATTAAAAACAAAATGTTTAACTATCAGATTTTGCTTTTCTGACAGATTTATGTGATCATTTAATCAGTCTTCAGCTGTATTGTCTCATGATGTCCATTTCAGCCAAGCTGGCTACAGAGACAGTTGGAAAGTGCAAATCCATTGTTCTGGGTGTATAATATGGGCTAAAGGGAGAAATAGTACCTATGAGGTTTGGAGATGATCTACTAGAATGCTATCTTTCTAAATGAGCAATCTATGCCAACACATGAAGACCAACAAGCAAACCAGAGTCTCTTCGCACAACTGCTGAGGAAAGCATTTTGACCCATAGTTAAGATATTGATTTGGGTATATTAGTAAATGTGGACAGACAAATCTTGGACTGAGCACCAACATCAGGTAGATAGTAAATAACTTGTCTAGACTGCCTATGAGATTGACTTTAGAGGTGCTGTGATGTACTGCTGCTTAATTCCATGGTTTATGCAGCTAAAACTGAGAGGTAGAATGCCTAAGTGTCCTATGAGAGAATTTGAAACTGAAAGTGCTGTGTCTGTTGAGTACAGTGTTAAGTGGCACTATGCAGAGATTGTTGCCTCCCACTGTTTAGCTGAGTGTAAAAGTAAAAAAAAATAGAAGAAGGTAGATAAAACTCCAGCTAATAATGTCTACCCCTCAGAAATAGCAGCAAATGCCACTTGATAACCACTATAGGTCTCTGCAAGTTCACACTCAGACGAGGAAACCAACTAAAAACTGACCTTCAATCAAATATTAATTTATAAAAATAGGAAATAGATTGGAAAGTTACAGGAAAAACACTTTTATTACCTAGCTGGAGATCTTATCTAATTAATTAATAAAGGAAAACATCCAGCATAACAAAATGGAGGATCTATTAGCGACACCAACAACCAGGCAACTAAGAAATACATAGTATCAACTGTTTTAACTGAGATCAGTTTAATGCAAAAAAAGTGGTAAAAGTGTAAAATCACAGGGAAAAACACTCAGATTTAACTAGACGGGGTGCAATTAGACATGTAAACAGACAGATGACTATTCAAGGCACAAAGCCAGCAAGTTTTACTAAACAAACTGTAAAAACATTATAACATTCAATTAAACTAGCAATAAAATACTGAAATCACCAAGTGACTATAAGAGTAGTAATTTAAAGTTCTTTTGTGAAGTGTAAGCCTGAATAATGCAGAAGAATTTCTCTCAGCATATGTTCATAGGTTCATAGGTTCATAGGTCATACTAGGCTATCTGCCCTAGGGCATTTATAAGCCTAGCCAGAATGTGTTTGGCTTTCGCCACCCATTTTAAATTGATTTTGCTATGCCCTTTTTCGAGGTTAGTATACTGTGCCTCTGTCTAACAGTGACACAGAAGTGATACCCGGGGTAAACCTATGATCTCCCATCCACTCATCAAGATTCCTCTTGAAGAGAGTCAATGAGAGACTCTGCCTAACCTGGACTGGGATTTTATTCCAGAGTGAAGGGAGCCTCTGGGTTATGAATCTGTCCCTCCAGCATGTCCTATTTATTTCAGTGCTGAGGTTCAAGTCTCTCGAGCGTGTAGCTCGATGGGATTTGGATTTTCTGAGGTGCAGCATGTCCATTAATTCCGGGTTGGACATGGCTTTATACGTCAGGCACAGATTGCCTCTGAACAGGTGGTATGCCACTGAGTAGAGCTGGAGTTTCTTTAACCGGGCAGCATATGGCATCTGTTTGAGCCCTTTAATCCTCTTGGTGAGGTACTTTTGGGCTCTTTCCAGTTGCTGCAGGTGTCTGGTAAGGTACATCCCAAAGGGGCATTGTACTCAATTATGGGCCTGATGAGGGATGAGTAAAGAGGCACAATGACCTCCCCTGATCTAGATGTGAATCCCTTCATGATTAGGTGGGCTATATAAAATGTTTTTCTAACCACTTTGGCCATGTGGTTGTCAAATGAGAGATTGCTATCAACTTGGGTCCCCAGGTCCCTAATTACTTCTTCTGTACTTAATGTATTACCACCTATGTGGTAATTTGTGGGCACTTTGTTTTTGCAAAAGGGGATGACTATACACTTTTTGGCATTTAGCTTGAGGCCATGGCTCTGGCACCAGTTGTCTGTTTCTATGAGGCCCTTTTGGAGGATGCTTGTATCGGCTGGAGAGTCGATTATGGCACCCAGTTTGCAGTCATCTGCGAACTTGGTCAGCCACTGTCCTTCCGTGTTGGCCTGTACCTCCAAGAAATATATACCGAACAAGAGAGGTCCCAGGACTGAGCCTTGTGGGACACTACTTGTAACTGGTTTGGAGTCTGACATGGCTCCAGCAATTCTAACAATGTGGGTTCTGTCCTTGAGCCAGTTTGCAATCCATCTAGTGACATAGGGGTTTATATTTAAGCTGGTGAGCTTATCTATAATGCCCGAGTGGGGTATTGTATCGAAGGCTTTTGCGAGGTCCAGGTAGGCTGTGTGGACCACCTTCCCCTCGTCAATGGCCTTGGTGACTGTTTCAAAGAAATCAACCAGGTTTAAGAGGCAGGATCTGCCCTTAACAAAGCCGAACTGGGCAGGATCCAGTGTCTGTAGGTCCCCAATATCTTTATTTATGAGGTCCATGATGATCCTTTCCATAGCTTTGCAGACCAAGCTAGTCAGGCTTATGGGGTGATAGTTTCCAAGATTCGTTGAGGCACCACCTTTATGGAGAGGGACCACTGTTGCTGTATGCCACTCTTTGGGCACATATCTTGTAGTAAGGCTGAGATTGAACAGTAGTTTTATGTTTGGGTTTAGCTCTTCTTGGAGTTCATGTAGGACGCAGCCTGGGACACTGTCTGGTCCCATTGATGCTGTGTTTTTTGCTTTGGAGAGGGCGGCTCTTACCTGAGCATCTGAGATGTCAGGGGGGCAGCACTCTGCTGGGATAGATATTTGCCCTTTTGGTGGGGAGGGGGGGAGAAGTTTGCGCTGAACCTGTCAGCTAGGATGTTGGCAATGTCTGTGGGTTCAGTGTATTTTTGTCATTTTGGACTAATTCTGAGCATATCTGGGAATTACCACCCAGGTTCCTAATATAACTAAAGAAAGCCTTGTGATTATCCTTAGTGTCCTGTGCAATTTTTCTCTCGAAGCTGGCCTTAGACAATTTTATGAGTGCCTGTAGTTTTTTGCTAATACTGATCAGTGATGCCTTCCCTTTTTGGGATTTTACGCTATCATTTAGTAGCTTCCTCCTTCTATTGTATAGTTTGTTTATGGCTGGGGTCCACCAGACAGGACGTCTGCCTTTGGAGGATTGGGTCTTGGTTTTATTTGGGATCGCATGATCCATGCATTCCTGAAGGTGTTCATAGAATGCGTTTATAAAGGATTCTGCGGTCTGGGCCGTATTTTCCACAGGCCTGGGGGCTTTGAAGGATTCCACCTCGGTTTTGAGGAGTGTGAAATTTGCTTTAGAGAAGTTTTTCACTGTGGTTTTCTGGGCAGGGGGTGGGGTCGGGATGTGAATATCCAGTGAGATTAGTTTATGGTCTGATCTTACCAGTGAGGAATACACTTCTGGTCTGGAGCATAGAGTCCCCATGTTGGTGATGATCTGTGCTTCATCTATCTCTCTCTCTCTCTGTTTCTCTCTTCTGGAAAGACACAGGGAAACAACTATCAGCATCATTAAGCAAGTGTAGCAGTAAAATAATCGGTAAGAAATCAATTAGAACTCCAGCCAATGTCTACCCTAAGAATAAATTCTTAGTCCTGCTTATAAATTCTAATTGAAAGTAGCAAGACGTGTGCAGGAAAAAGTAAGATGGTTTCTCCAGTACAAAAAATGCACTCGAGTATCTTTCTGAGAATTTGATAATCGCAAGATTATTTGTTATGACTTTTTCAGGGGAATACATTTACAATCAAAACATATAAAATGTACTTGCAGTATAAAGCAGTAACTCTGTCGATAAGCAATTTACCAAGGTGGTGGAGAAAAACAAGTCCTAGGAAAACATGACAACAATACAAAACTAACTGACCAATCTTTTATTTCAGGCATGAAAAAGAAATAAAAAAGCAAAGAGATTGTGTTTCTTTATTGCTAGATGCCTTCTAACACACTTAAGGGACTTGGTGGATCTTGTACTCGATTAAGAGTGACTTTTGCTTTCTTTTGGAATTTCCTTTTGGTTCATGATTTTTTGACTATGGAGTTAGTAGGAGATGTGGATAGCAAAACTTATGTATGACATTCGTGTTGTGTATTATTTTATTTATTTTTTTTTTCACTGATCACTAGAGGAAGCTGTTTGGTTTCCTTTTGCAATCAGTTTAGTTTCAGTTAAAGTTCCATTCAATGTTTTGTGTAGTCAGCATTCCAGTATTGCTAAAACTGTCATCGATGTAAAAGAACATTGCCTATTAATAATGTACTTATGAGAAGTCTGACACTGAACTAACTGGATTGTACAATAGCATTCTCTTAATCAGGAATCATACATTTTTCGATCAGATGTTTACTCACAGTGTCATGTGTTTTTCCTTCAAAGGAGTCATAGGAGATTCAAGGCTATTATAATGATCGTGTATGTCTTGTCAATACCCACCCTCAGACTTTACTTCCTTTCTTAAGGAGGGAGATGGCAGTTAGACCCAAGAAAATTTGTGAGCATCAATCCAGTTGTGTAGTTTAACATGAAGGAAGATACAGAATCAAAGTGTTTAACCTGCAAAGGGAGTTAATTTCAAAGAAGGGGAGATGCTGGGCAATGAATCTGTGTTTCCATTCTGTTCTGTTTATCTATTGATGAAGGCTCAGACCACTGTTTTTTGTGTTAGCTGATCTGTTTATCTTTCTGAGATAGAGGAATTCAAGGTCCACTTAATCTCTAATGGTGCAGTAAAAACACACAAATCATCCCTTAGGAGTCTATAAGCCACAGAGCCCGGGGATACAAGAAAATAAATCAATAACATCCACTGTAACTGTGGTTATAGAAGTATTACTATTTTTTACTATATCTGTAGGAAAATTGGCTAGAAACATCCAAGAGTCCTTAACCATATGTTTAATAGTCAAATACATACTTTTTAATTGAATATCTATATACTTACCAATATAAAATGTTTTGGAATAACTACCTGCAACTATTGGTCTAAATGGGGGGTATATATATAATAATATTAACATTAATAATAACAACAACAAAAACATTAATATCTATAATGATGTGACTGATGGACAGTATGACCAAACTGTAAATAATATTAATCAACATTTTATGGAATCCAGTCACATGATGAATACAAACAGCAACAATGACAGCCAAGATGATGAAATAATTATTAATGGAAATGTTTACACTTATAAAAATTTTAATATTTATAATTATTCTAAAATTGCAATTAATAGTGTGTATTTTGATTTATTTGTGAAGGGTATGAAATTTATTCCTAACCCAAATTTTAATTTAACTGAATTATTGATAGATTTTAAGAAGTATGTTAGAAAGATTAATTTGGAAGTATTTTTTAATAATTCATTAAAAACTGAATATACTAATATCAGATCTAGTTATTTGTCCAATAAACCCAGCACTTTTACACCACCTAATCATCCTACTATAGATACTTTTGATAGAGTAGTAACAAGGGAATTATATCAGGAAAGTATTAACTTGAAACAGATCACTAACAGTAACAACTTATCAAAAAATGAATTGAAGTTATTAAATGAAATAAGGAATGATAACAACATTAGAATTATGAAACCAGACAAGGGGGGGAGGGATAGTACTTTATGACAATATACAATATATTAAAAAAATATACGATATTTTGTATTTTTCAGGTAATTATGAGACGATCTCCCTTAATGAATTACATATAGCTTATCAACGTATTGATTCTTATATAGAGGAATATTTATTAGATGGTCGTATTACTGAAGAAATTTATAAATTCATAAAGGTCAAATTTCCTAAAGTAGCTTCACTTATAGGTATACCTAAAATACATAAAAATACTATAGACCCCCCGTTTAGACCAATAGTTGCAGGTAGTTATTCCAAAACATTTTATATTGGTAAGTATATAGATATTCAATTAAAAAGTATGTATTTGACTATTAAACATATGGTTAAGGACTCTTGGATGTTTCCAGCCAATTTTCCTACAGATATAATAAAAAATAGTAATACTTGTATAACCACAGTTACAGTGGATGTTATTGATTTATTTTCTTGTATCCCCAAGCAGGATGGCCTAGAGGCTTTTAAAAATAGTATAGTTAAACATACTACTTTTGACTGGGATGAAATATGTTTATTAGTGGAAATGATGTCTATTGTATTAGATAATAATTTTATATACTTCGAAGGAGAATATTTTAAGCAAACGAGGGGGGTAGCTATGGGGGCAGCTTGTGCCCCCATATATGCCAACCTCGTTATGCTACATTGGGAGGACACCATTTTGTTCCCCAGTCTATACTTTAGATATGTCAGATACTATTCTAGGTTTCTTGACGATATTTACATCCTATGGGAAGGTGAGCAAGATATGTTGCAATTATTTATAGGATTTTTAAACACAAGTAGTGAATATTTAAAATTTAGTTATACTGTAGGTAAAAATGGATTACCATACCTGGATACTCACATCTCTTACAACGATGGTAATGTACATTCTACCATTCATAGGAAGAGCACTTTTTCTAATAGTTATTTAGCATACAGCAGTTGTCATCCACATAAAGTTAAACAAAATGTTTTTAAAGGGCAATGTGTCCGTGTAGCACGTATGGTATCAAATTTTGAAGACATGAAAAAAGAATTACAGTTTATTAAAAGTTTATTTATTCAAAGAGGATATCCAGAAGAAATGATGGACACAATAATAACATATGTTATAAACCAATGGAATATTAAATATAGACCACTTTTGGGAGTTGGTGATATAACCTTTCAAAATGATAATATTAATTCCCATACAAATACATTAAATAATAACAATCATAAAATGTTTATACTACAATACAACATGGGTGTAGACCAGATCAAAAATATTATTTTTAAATTTTGGTATTTGATTAGTAGTGATACTAGTTTAATAAAATTATTGGGATCTAAACCTAATTTTTTATATAAAATGGGTAAAAATATGAAATATCTTTTAGAACACAGACATAGTGAGGGGAAAAATAAAAACTATTTAAATAACAACACAAGAAGTAGTAAATGTGGATTTTGCAATCAATGCAGATATATGTCTTTGGAAAATAAAATACAATTAAGGAATGGCTTAAAATCTAATATAAAATGTAGATATGGTAACTGCAATGCAAAAAATGTAATATATTTAGCAAAGTGTAGTAAATGCTCAGGTTTTTATGTTGGAAAGACAGAAAGACGTCTTAAAAAGGCTTAAAAAACATATATATGACCATATATACAGCATCAAGACTAAGGATAAAACCAATGCACTATCCAGACATGTAGAGAATGAAGGTGTTGATCATAATTTTATGTTTAGTATTCTTGACGTTATTGATATAGATCCTAGAGGTGGTGATGTAAAAAGTTTACTTGCATACAAAGAAACGTGGTGGCAGATATATTTAGATGCCACCACTTTTCCTGGTTTAAATGAATTTATATCTACTAAATCGTTATTATTAGTATAAAGTGAGATATTTAACAAGAGTACGACACATTATTTATTTATTTATTTATTTATTAACTTTTATTTATATATGTATTCTTACATGAATTCATTATAATATTTATATATATAAATAAAATAATTTACAATCATATATAAAATAATAAAGTTTTTAGTTAAGGTTTACTATTAAATTTTACATATATAAAAACATTTTAAGATATTTTAACAAGTTTTTATACACTTTTATACACTTTTATATAAATATTTTTTTATATATGTTGGTTGAAGTACGAATATATAACAGTCCATACCCATCTTCGCTGTCTATGCTGCTGTCATAGTTATAGTTATTGTTATTGTATCACCATCATTGTCATTTACAATGCCAGTTATTTAATTAATCAAATTTTATTATCCAGAATATCATTATTTGTATTTATTTGCACACAAACACATATTTTTGGTTATTATTAGTTAACTTTTTATATACTAATAGGTTCGCTGATGTTTCTGTTACACTGTTCATACAACATGTTTATGTATTAATATGATAGTATTTTATTATGACCTCATATTTTACTAATGCATTTATTGATGTATTTATTTAAAGCACAGTATTTTATGTATTATGCATATTACGGGTAGACGAATTTTTGCAACCATTTGCATAACCATATGCACATACATTTGTATATGAGTTAGCATGTTTTTAAATAATAATGAGTGGTTTTGGCACCACTAAGGTTATTTAAGAAACAGATTCACAAGTAATTAGTAGTTCTGATGAAGACCAGTAATGACTGAAAGCACTTGACTAGTTTGCCTTTTTTGTTTATTTGTTTGTTATCAGTCTGCTTATCGAATTTGTTCGTGTTCGTGTTTTATTATTTTTGTCATTAAACTGTGGATTATTAACGGCAGTCGTTTGGCACTTATTGGTGCGCTCCTGGCTTTTCTTGGAGGTACTGTGAAGTTTTTCCTTTTCTATTTATCAAATGCAGAAATCTCTGGGCATATTCTTTGTTAGACATATAGGTAGCCCAGTCTATGGCATGGTAGATGAAGTCACCTAGGAGTTTGGAGCATTATAGGATTTTCTTCTAAAACTTCCAAGAATTTAAAATGACCATCTAGAGATATGGATAGGGTTCTGTAGCATGCTATAAGTTGGTAGTTTGTCTTGTTCATGGTAAAGTTGAGTTCTATGAGCTTGGTTTGTGGGTCTTTGGGTATCAATCTAAAAGAGATGTGGTCCTTGCAAATATGGAAATACCACTGCATTTTCAACAAAGCTTCAAAGCATGGTTAGCAAAGAACACATGTATGGAGGGAGTTAATTATTTACATTTAAACCAAGTCTCTGTAACAACACATATATGGACACATTCCAGATTCAGGAACTCATCAAGCTCAGATAATTTGTTATTGAGAGTCTTGGCATTGAGAAGGGTCACCTCAATGTGATCCAGTTTGGGGTTTGATGTAGTTGATAAGTTAGGGTGTTCATTAAATGGACTCTGCCTAAAAAGGGACTATGGGAGCAGCAAGGGTTTTTGCCTTCTTTTTACTTTCTCTTTTGTTTGAAACAATGCCGTGCAGAATAGTAGAGGTGCATTATTTTGTGTAGTTGACTAAGAATAAGTAGTATCCTGGCTATGTTATGTGAATTACTAGTTGGGGGCTGCAGGCTGTTTAGACCTGTCTAGCTTCTTTCTTGTTACTGTATTTGTGCTTCTGTTGTATCTAGTTGGCACCTCTGAATCTTAATAGGGAAGTTTTAATGTTTTAGTTAATGGTTTTGACCCTGAACCAATAACTATAAAGTTGCTTTCATTTATGTAGAATGCCATATTTGGTTACTGGTAAAGATATGATTGTGTGACTAATCTGAAGGATTAAGTGACATGTTTTTTCCACCGTCATTAGAGTGTCTTCCTGTTGACCAACTATGACTTCTGCATCTGTTTAGTCAACTGGTAGCTGCTACTGATATTGATGATATATCTAGTTCTGTATGCAGTCTGTGAATGTACTGTGTGAATTGGAAGTGTAATGCTGCTAAGGTAAAGAATTATTTAAATTGTGTCTTTTTCTCTTCAACTTATATGCTGCCGATAACTTCTCACCCATGGACCATGTGCCTCTTTGGCAGATACAATACACTGGGACCAGGAAACTAGCATATGACCTATATAATTACTCATACCATTTCCAAATGACTAAACATCATAATGGAAATGATTTACTTGCAGTTGGCAGACTAAATTTTTTTTTTGTTCAGGCTCAGTTATCAATACATATCTACACTGATAATTGACTAACATCTGTATTCATTCATGGATTTGGTGTGAGTTTGTGCATACAATGTTCTTTGCGCACTAATGCTGTCATTAGGCTGCTAAAACCCACCTAAGATGATTATTTGCTATTCATAGCTTTGCCTGACTAACTATATTGCTTTATCAGGCTATGTACTCACTCCAAATGTATTCACTTTATGTAATGCCCTTGCTGTATATACTCTTGTAATGTACTCACGTCAAATCTATTCACGTTATGTTTTGCTTTATTATGCATCCAGTTTATGTCTTGTTTCCCGTTACTGTTAGAACTTTTCTACCCAGGCCTCCACTATAAGTGGGCTCTTGATGGCCCACTGGACTATCCTGGTAAACAAATGCAAATAAATAAATAAATGTAACAACATGATATAAAGCATACTTTATCTGTTTAGATGCCTGATTGGAATTGCAGAGTCATATTGCTAATCTTCATGTAGTCCATTTGTGAGAAGTTATTACATTTAATGCTACTGTTATAGTAGGCCTGGGAGACAAAGTTTGTTGGTCTTGTTACACTATATCTCTTAACTGCATTTAGTGTAATAAGGTTTGGTGTCCCTACTTCTGCCCACACCATCCGTGGCCCACTCATCCCTAAATTCATTTCTTTTACAAGGTACTTTCATCACATCTCTTCCTTTCCTCTGACAAGCCATTTACAGTGGCAAAAAACTAGTCTTTCTATTTTGGATAATTCCTTTTATGTTATTGATACATTTTCTTACCCAATGTTGCAGCATTAGTTCATACTATACTAACATACTTCTCAACTGTCCAGATTTTTGCAGAATGTCTAGATTTTTGCCTCATATTTTTGGTCTATTCCTTATACAATTTGTGGTTTTCTGGCAGATCACTGGGATAATATGAGGATTTAAAATCACTATATAATGATATACATTTGAGTTTCAGATTTCAAATCCTCCAGAAAAGTGTATGTTAACACACACCCTTTTATTCTAGCAACTTTCTAAGTTTATAAGAGCAATGGTTAAAAATCTATCCCTATTTTTGGGCCTTTTCCCCACATTTTCTCATGCTTTGTCGACAGTTCTTGCACTAAGAGGTTGAGAGCTATGTATACTAATCACTCAGACTACTTCAGTCTGTTACTGCCAATCTGTGTAGGAGAGTACTATTAACCTGTTTGGTGATCAAATAACCTAGGCTTATTATCTGTACTAAGGTTATACATGCTAACCTAAACACAGTGAAACACATTAAATGTCCATTTCTGGTATGTCTGGCTTTACTTTTGCTCATAACTGTGGGGGTATGTTAGAAAAATATGTATTCACATATATAGTATTCATATATGTATTAGTGTTATGCTTGCTGCATTAGACGTCTAAAAGGGTTAACACATTTATTCTGTTACAGGCTTGAAAATAATTGCATGTACTTTCTGACTTTGCTTCTGGTCAGCTCAGTGAATGACCTTGTTCATACACTGAGAAACAGATAATTTTTCTAGCATTAGAAGAATAGAACAATACAGCATTCTGAAATGTTATTAGACTTAGGCAAATAACCTTGTTCGTGTTGAGTGAACACTGCAGCTGTAGAGGAACTAGATAAGACTATAGGCTGTAATCAGTATATGCTTTGTGCTCAAAGTAGGAAAAAATCACGAATTGTAACACCGAATATGAGTGAATTGTTACAGAGCGGTGGTCAGCAAGGCCACATTGTTTTTGAGAAAACTTTCTCATGGGAACATTTATAATTGTTATATCAGTAGAAAAACTTAGTAAACACCTGTTTTAGAACAATGCTTAGAGTTGTATTTAATTACGTCAGCTTAGAGGGCAATGGCTTATAGAACAGTATAATAATGAAGGATTTCCTGTATAATGTCAGACAAACTTCTGAACTGCATTTTTGTCTCCTTGTACAAGAATAAAGGAACCTTAACTGAACCTTGGCTGCATTGATCTTTGATTTTTCCTTTGACAAGTTGGTCCTTCATTGACTGGAAACCTCTTGGTTATCCCGGATCAGACAGGCCTGGTGGCTTGAATCCGTACAGAAGAAGTTACCGAAATGGTTCTTCTTGCTTGAAAAGACCTCAGACTGAATTGTCGTATAAACAGAGGCCAGCCACTTTCTGATCTGCGGCTGACGGGCAGGTTTCAATCGGACCGGGGTGATCAATTGCTGAGGCTCAGGTAAGGTGATTCTACTTTTTTTTCTGTTTTAGATCAGGGACTTGATTGTATTTGTTCAGTCAGGATTTTTGTGTAAATCCAGGGACAGAAAAATTGCTATCTTGTCATAGATCAGGGAAACAGAATAAGTAGGCAGGTAGTCTGAAGGGTCTATAAAATCTTCGTGGTACCATGTTAAAAATAAGAAGGGTTACGTAACATTTATAAGGTTAGGACAAAATGGGTAATAAGTGTACAGAACGACCCCAAAATCCACCGTTAACCGAAGACGCAGAATACATGCAGTCACGACGTGCCGATAACATTAAGTACTACACAAAGTGGGTTAATAAATATGAATTTGATGGTAAACTAGAAAAATCCTCACTTGTCAAACTTTTAAAACAACTCAAAACTGATTCCAAAGGGCAGGTAAAAAGACAGTGCAAATTAGGAATTCCTCAGGCACACAGGTGGATTGAGGAAGCGAACCGAAGGGAACAAATAAATAAGAACTCAAAAGCAATGTTTTTAGATAAAGAGGATAAAAATGAAGAGGGTGAGGACTGACTATATGATAGTCAAGAATCACTGGATAGGAATAACGAAGAAAGGACAAATGAGAATGTGATAGAGCAGAGAATGTATTAGGAGAAATAGAGGAAGTGCAGGAAGCTACCGATAGTGAAGACAATGAAATATTACACCTAGCCTTATTGAGCTTGGAGCTCTATTTGGCTGACACGAAACCAGAAGTTACACTCCTGGTAGAGGGGAGGGAAGTCAAATTTCTGTGTGACTCAGGGGCATCACGAACCCTGGTACACCCCTCCAAACTACCGGAGAATTATGAGTCACATGATTACATATTAGTGAAAGCAGCTAATGGACAGCTGTATCGGGAGCCTCTCTCCCATAATATTGCAATAACAGATCCTGTTTCAGGATTAACCCAGAAAAGTAAAATTGTTGTTTCTGCGAAATGCCCAGTGAACCTTTTGGGCAGAGACCTTATGCAGCTATTTGGCATAGCAGTAGTCCCAACCATGCAGGGTATGGAAGCACAGCGACAAATTAATACTTTGGCAGTGCAATCGGAGGGTGAAACATTTTATTGGTACAGCCAGGACTTGGTTACAACTGGTCCTGGGGCAATAACTGGAGAGTTAATGAATGTAGCTATCAGTAAGTTCCCCTCCCTTTGCATTGACATACAACATCTGTTGCATTGTACTCTGTATTATTGTAATACACCAGGACCTGACAAAGAATATGAGCAAGAATTGTTTAAAAACCATGCAAACAGATTAGTATTGCGTAATCTGTACTGGGACATGAAAGGGAACAGTGTAGTTAGCTGTTCATTGCCCCAGGAGTTCTTTGCACTGTATAAATCAAATCGATTACCACATGTTAGTATAACTAAGGACAAGAGTATGAAATGGGCAGATCTAGGAGAAAAAGTCACAAAATAGGAAAAGCAGACAGAGTCAGAACTGTCAGAACAAGGAGTACAAAGACAGAAATTGAATTGGATAACACAGACACACCCAGCTGTACACTTGCAGTCAAGCGGGGACAGCTGAGAAGCACTCTTATTAGAAGAAGAAGAAAAAGCTTTATTAGACATACCAGAGACTCTCTGGTCAACAGGAAAATCAGATGTAGGACTTATTCGTACAGCAGGACCAGTTACCATCACGCCAAAGTCAGCATTTAGACCACAAAAAAGGCAGTACGCCTTAAGAAAAGATGCAGAAGCAGGTATTAAACCTATCATAGCAGCTTTACTTAAGGAAGGAATACTGGTGGAATCACCTGATTCACCATGCAACACACCCTTATTCCCGGTTAAAAAAGCAAATGGAGAATGGCATATGGTCCAAGATTTGCAAGCTGTAAATGATGCAGTAATATCAAGGGCACCCACGGTGCCAGATCCACACACCCTATTAAATGATCTAAAGCCTCAACAAAAATATCTTTCTGTGGTAGATATTAGCAATGCATTCTTTTCAATACCGATACACCCTGACAGCCAGTATTGGTTTGCATTTACATTTCAGGGGAAACGGTATACATATATGTGACTACCACAGGGATATTGTGAAAGTCCAACGATATTCTCACAAGAGATGGCAAGTAACTTGGCAGGGTATACCCCACAGAAAGGTAGTCAGATTTTACTTTATGTTGATGACATCCTGCTGGCAGCCCCCACCCAGTGAGATTGTAAGGAAGACACTATAGCATTATTGAAATTATTAGCCGCTGAAGGACACAAAGTAAGCAAAGATAAATTGCAGCTTTGGAGAAAACAAGTTAAGTACCTTGGATATGTAATATCCAAAGAGGGTAGGACATTAGATGAAGACAGAAAAATAGCAATCTTACAAGCACCAAAACCCACAACCAAGAAGGAAATGATGTCCTTTCTTGGTACGACTAATTTTTGTCGGAGCTGGATCCCAAACTATGCTTTGGAATCTGCACCATTAACCAACCTGATTTTTCAGAAGCCTATGGCAGCACAAGATTTGATACAATGGACACCAGAAGCAGAATTAGCTTTCTGTAAACTGAAACAGTTGATAGCATCCTCATTGGTTTTAGGATTACCAAACTATCATAAACGTTTCTTCCAAACCGTAGATTGTAAGCAAGGTTATATGACGTCAGTATTGACAAAACAGCATGGGGACAAGCAACGCCCCATTGCTTACTATTCATCACAACTGGACCCAGTGGCGCAGTCTTTGCCCCACTGTGTACAAGCAGTAGTTGCAGCCGCAATGGCAGTGCAGGCTTCAGCCTCAGTAGTATTATTCCACCCTCTCACATTGAGAGTGCCTCATGCAGTCGCGATTATTTTACTGCAAGAGAAGGTAGCATATCTTTCCCCTGCTAGGCATCTGTCCTGTATGACTATCTTGTTGAACCAACCTCACATGACAATTGAACTTTGTACAACTTTGAATCCATCTACCTTGCTCCCAACTCCTGCAGATGGCACACCGCACAGCTGCCTGCAGGTAATTGAGCAAAAGACACTGCCCAGAAAAGACCTCACGGATGTTCCCTTGGATGATGCCGAGGTGACATATTACGTGGATGGCTCATGCAGAAAGGGTCCTACAGGACGGAACCTAACAGGATATGCAGTAGTTTCTGATACTGCAATTATAGAAGCAAAACCTTTACCACATAGCTTATCTGCACAAGCAGCAGAATTGATTGCCTTGACACGAGCATGTACCTTAGCAAAGGGTAAATGTGTGAACATTTTTACAGACAGCCATTATGCTTTTTCTACTGTACATGTTTTTGTGCAACAGTGGAAAAATCGAGGAATGGTGACATCTACTGGCAAACCGATTAATCATGCACAGTTTATTTTAGATTTGTTAGAATCAATTCAGTTACCTCAGAAAGTAGCTATTTGTAAATGCATAGCTCATACCAAGCAACAAGATAGGATTTCAAAAGGCAATGCTAGAGCTGACACAGCTGCAAAGCAAGCAGCCTCAGAAGCATTTCTTTTGAACAAGGAATTACAACCTTCTGAGATTTTAGACTTAGAAATGTTGAAAACAATGCAAACACTTACTACACAGGCAGAAAAACAAAAGTGGGCAAGGCGAGGAGCACTCCTCAAGGAAGGACTGTACATCTCCAAAGAAGGAAAACCAATATTGCCATCTAATTTGTTTAGATATGCAGCTTTGTTGAGCCATGGGCAATGCCATGTCTCAACAGGGGGGATAGTACAGTTAGTCAACCGGGTATTCACTACACACGGATTTACAAACTATACAAAAAAATTTTGTTTATCATGCCACACTTGTAACAAAATTCATGCACAGGGGGCGTTAAAGCCCAAGCAAGGGAGTTTCCCTACACCACCGTATCCGTTTCATACTATTTGTATGGATTTCATAGAATTGAGTAAATGTGAAAATAAACGTTACTACCTTGTCATTGTAGATATGTTTTCCAAATGGGTGGAAGCTTTTCCGACTAAAAATCCAGATGCAGCTACAGTTGCAAAGGCTCTGGTTAAAGAGATTATTCCTAGATTTGCTATACCGGAAAGGATCTACAGTGACAATGGCACACATTTCATAAATCAAACTATACAGCAACTCAGTAGATATTTTGGAATTTCTTTAAAAAAAACATTGTGCATATCATCCTCAATCTGCAGGGTTGGTGGAGAGGCACAATGGGATTTTAAAGAACAAGCTTAGGAAGTTGATGTCAGATACACAAAAGAATTGGGTGTACTGCCTGCCCCTGGCACTGTTGAGCATGAGAACTGTTCCGAATGCGAAAGGATTGACTCCTTTTGAGATAATATTTGGGAGGGCATACTATACCCCACAGTGGAAATCTCTCATGCCCACGGACCAGGAAGCAGACTGTACACTAGCAAGATATATGGGACGTATGCTGAACTCTAAACATCTTTTGCAGTCTTCTGTTTCAGGTAAAGAGCCAAATCGACCATTGGAAGCGACAGTAGCCCCAGGCGACTGGGTCTGGGTGAAGATTGTCAAGTGGAAGAATTGGAACTCGCTGAAGTGGGAGGGACCTTACCAGGTCCTCTTGACGACACCCACAGCAGTCAAGATCGGTGAGAAATCCTCTTGGATCCATTTGACACACTGTAAACTTTGCAAAAACTTTGAACTAGATAAAAATCTTGCTGTTTCACAGAAAGACTAAACATGACAGAATCTAGAGCAAACAGGAATGCAGAACAACCCCAGAAGTATTGCATAGTTATCCTGTTAATTGTACTGACAACAATAATCTTTTTGCTGTGGCCCATCCTTTTTTCGGCCACACCAGCTGAACTGAATAAACGTGATGAGCCGACCATAGACTGGCACCCGAACTTTAACACTTATCAGGCAATTACACGTGTGTATGCTGAGACTTTTAATGTTTTGAATTGCTGGATTTGCACAGCCATACCAACAGCATACGAGGGGTTATTAATGACTGCAGTCCCTCTAGGGGTCAATGAGACCTGGGAAAATTTGGTTTATGAGACTGTAGCTATCAAAGCACATGATAAAGTAGCACTGTATTTGCCTGTGACACAAAAGGGAATTGTAAGTTTTTATAAGAATGACACAATTCAAGTGGGTTGGAGCAGGTGCAATATGACTGTACATTACAAATGTTATACCAAAGCAAACAGAATGGATACAGTTTGTAATTCGAATTATGACTCATTTCTCGAGTCCATGCACAAGACTATTGATGAGGTGCAACGTAATCCTGTTCTTTTTAAGCAACTGTCTGTAATAGATAGGAAAATGTTTCATGCAGGGCAGCCATTTCATAGTAAAGTAACTACTAAGGTAGAGAATTGTTATTTTGTGTGTGGTAAGAAAGCATATAAATGGTTACCTGAGAATTGGTCCGGCAGTTGTTTTTTGGGGTACCTGGTTCCGGCCATACGACACACTGCAGTTTTGCCTCAGGGAAATATTCGAAATACCTGAGATGTAGCCAAGAAAGCTGTCAGAAAGCCTAAGAATCCAGTGGGACGGATCGTGGTGGGCTGGAAAGACCATCATACCGTGGATACCAAGCTGACCCACATGGACTTGAGTGATGCTGTCATATCGTGGGCAGGCATATTACCAGCATATGGAGCGGCAAAATCAATTTGGGAACTGCGAAAACTGTCTAAACTTCTCGACGTAATGAGTAATGCAACTTTTTCTGCTCTTGAATTGATAACTGATGAACTGAATGCTATGAGAACTGTAGTGCTCCAGAACCGTATGGCTCTCGACTTCACCCCAGTGGCGAGAGGTGGTACGTGCACTTTAATCAAAGAAGAGTGTTGTGCATATATACCTGATTATCAACATGAGATAAACGACCACCTTGAGGTGATACAGCAAGTGACGGCCATGACCAAACCAGGCCCCAACCCACTGACGGACTTTTTCCAGAATCTGTTTGGGGGTGGGGTACCTTCATAATGAACATATTAATAGCTGTCTGTGTGGGGATACTCCTGTTGGGAGTGTGTGCGTGTTGTGGCATACCCTGCATAAAAAAACTGATTAAAGAATTGATAGACATGTCAGTATCTGAAACCTTGTATCAAAACACTGAGGTTGATAAATTGTTGGAAAATTAAATGCTTTTAGAAGTTTAAACTAAATGACTCACCTAACCGCAAATCCCAAGTGGAAGAGGTTAGGAGAAGAAACTAACTGTTTATGCTTTTAAACAGAATAAAAAGTGTTAATAGGGGGGAAATGTTAGAAAAATATGCATTCACATATATAGTATTCATATATGTATTAGTGTTATGCTTGCTGCATTAGAAGTCTAAAAGTGTTAACACATTTATTCTGTTACAGGCTTGAAAATAATTGCATGTACTTTCTGACTTTGCTTCTGGTCAGCTCAGTGAATGACCTTGTTCATACACTGAGAAACAGATGATTTTGCAAGCATTAGAAGAATAGAACAATACAGCATTCTGAAATGTTATTAGACTTAGGCAAATAACCTTGTTTGTGTTGAGTGAACACTGCAGCTGTATAGGAACTAGATAAGACTATAGGCTATAATCAGTATATGCTTTGTGCTCAAAGTAGGAAAGAATCACGAATTGTAACACCGAATATGAGTGAATTGTTACAGACCGGTGGTCAGCAAGGCCACGTTGTTTTTGAGAAAACTTTCTCATGGGAACATTTATAATTATTATATCAGTAGAAAAACTTAGTAAGCACCTGTTTTAGAACAATGCTTAGAGTTGTATTTAATTACGTCAGCTTAGAGGGCAATGGCTTATAGAACAGTATAATAATGAAGGATTTCCTGTATAATGTCAGACAAACTTCTGAACTGCATTTTTGTCTCCTTGTACAAGAATAAAGGAACCTTAACTGAACCTTGACTGCATTGATCTTTGATTTTTTCTTTGACAGGGTACATTTAAATGAACCCATATGAACAACTCCCCTTTGGGAGTGCAAGTTATGATATGCAATTTCTGATACATCAAAAACTGAAGAACTGAAGTGTGATTTTTCACAAAAAAACTAATTCTGCACACACACACACACACACACACACACACACACACACACACACACACACACACACACACACACACACACACACACACACACTCACCTCTCATTCACAGTTAAATTCTGACTATTCTGAGGGATGCTATTACTGTCCCTGGGCTTTCAACAGGTATTCTACAAAAACAGGCAGTAGCCATTCAGATCCACAAAGGTGTGTCAGTGTTATACTTTAATGTCAGAAGCACTTAAAACATCTTAATCTATTAGAATGCCGGATGCAAGAATGCCTCCCTAATGCATTTGCCATCTCAAAGTGCCTTGTCTAAAACTTAGCAACACATTATCTAGAACCATCGCTGCCCACAACACATTAACCAGTAGTAGCAAGAAGTACTTCAGTTCTTCAGTTTTTGATGTATCAGAAATTGCATATCATAACTTGCACTCCCAAAGTACTCTTTCTTATACTATACATATGGTCATACATATGATCTTTTAACTTTCTCTCAGTTTTCCCGATATAGTACACTGGGCATGACTGACACTGTGACAAATATACAATCATTTTTGAATTACAGTTGTATTTCCTGTCCACAGTAAACTTTTTATTCCTCACCCAAAATATTACACCCTCTTCAACATGTTTACAATAAAAGTACATACCACATTTATACATCCTCGGACACCTCACTGGACCAGGACCTTGGTTGTATTCCAACAAGTTTTTTTAAGTTTGTACCTCTTTTAAAGATGGTTTTTGGGTGATCTGGTATTTTGCTGTTTATTGATGTATCAGTTAACAGTAAATTCCAATTCTTATGTAAAACTTTCCTAAGGTCTGTGGCTTCTAAGTTAAAAGGTGTTATAAAGCTAAGTAAGTATGAGTTCACATTGTTAGGTTCCTCATTACAGAAATGGTCTTCTCTTAGGGAATATATTGTTCCTACTGTAGTTTGTAAACCTCTGTTGTGAAGAAGGGGTTGATATATGCCACTGTCCCTTTTTGTACAGACTTCGACTGTTAAGTATGAAATTACTGAGTCTGGATATCCACATTTAAGAAACATGTCACGTAAGTGTTAACATTCTGCAAGAAATTCATTGTCTTCTGTTACCATCCTAGCTGCACACACTGGCTGACCTTTAACCACAGATCGTTTTTGGTGGTGTAGGTGACAACTAGTGTAGTGCAAGACTTTGTTGGAGTATGTCTTCTTCCTATATATTTTAGCTGTATACCACATAAGATGTTTTTCTTTTCTCAGTTCAATATCTAAGTAGGAAATAATGTCCTCACTATAGGTGTATGTGAACTGAAGGAACTGTGTAGTTTTATTGAAGTAGTCGACTAATGCAATGAAAATTAGGAAGATATCGTCCAAAAACCTTGTGTAAAAATAAATTTGTTCTTTTATCTGTGTATGTTTCAAAATATGTTCCAGCTCAAAGTATGCCATTACTAAGTTAGCAAAACTTGCCCCACAAGGTGAGTCCATTGCTACACCTATCTTCTGTAGGAAATATTAATTGTCGAAGGTAATACAGTTGTTTGCTAAGACTATGTCTAACAACTCTTCTACTAAGGTAATCTCTGCCTGGGGTGCCTTGAGGGATCTCAACATAAAGAAGACCCATTCTATACCATCTATATGTGGAATAGACGAGAGTGGACTGTTTTCCTTGGTTGCTGTTTTTTGTGGATTTACTCTACTGTCCTCACAACTAGCCAAACTGGAGCAATCATATAATAATAATATTACAAAGTTTATAGCTAACCAGATTAACTGAACCCATCACTCTCTTGCACTTCAGTCCCTTAAATAACTTGAGCTACCTAAGCTATTAGCCTACACTCACATTAGGACTGCCTACAATATCCTCTACAGCCCAGACAGATGCCCTGCCACCAGCCAGTTATTTTTCTGGTTCACACCCAACAGAGAACTGCATTCACTGAACCCATCACTGAATCAACACATAGTACATACTAAAAAATCTAAAGATCATAATAGGCTGCCTATACTCTCTGTGTATTATAAAACTGTGAAGCTCTCTACCAACAAACATCAGAAATATGACATATCATTTAATCTACTATTTAAAGCCACCTTGAAAACATACTTGTCAAAAATTGGTATTGTACTTGTAATATTCCCATTACTAAGTCCCCTTCTTTGTCTAGTCCTCTCCTACGTACATTGTAAAATCTCAATGAAGTCATACTTATCAACAAAACAATCCTGCTCTTGTATGATTAACAGTAATAAGCCTACTCCTTAGGAAGCCAAATCAAGTAACTAACTGAAAATCTTCACAATTTCTGACCTGCTGACATATCTCAAGTGTATAACTGGTTGGATAAAACTTGTATATGGCTCATCTGCTTCTGCTGTCCGTGTACTAAAAATTCGTTGTAACTTCATACCTAAACTATAAAGTAATGCTGAATGTTCTTTATGTATGTATGCCTTTGGTATGCTGTGAATACTGTACACTGTACTTAACCTGGTGACTAGCTGTTAAACTACGTATAGCTCAGTGTTATATAGCACATTTTGTTAAATGACTGTGAAAAGAATGTAATACAGAGATTTTCTCCCTGGGTCTCTGTTGAAAAGGGGCTTTACCCAGTTTGATTTTCCTGTAATCAAAGGCTAATAAATACATAAATATTTCCATTTCAAGTTTCAGCATTATGCTCCTGCATGCACACATTCATTCATTCATTTATTTATTTATTTGACATTTGCTAACAGGGTTAATCTGGCTGGGCAAAAAGCCCTTTTTCAGCAGAGACCTGAGGAGAAAAGCTCCAGACATAAGCAAGTAAATAGCATTTATACATGTACAACATATTAAAAAAATAAAACTACAAGTATAAATTCAGATTTCAAAGCTTACAGAGGATAGAGGATCAAAAGCAAAATTAAGACTTTTACAAATATTTAATCAGTAGCATAATCAAAGGGAGTATGAGATTGAATTACAACATTAGCAAAAGATAAACCAGATTAAGAAGTCTAGTACTAAATTTTCTATGAATGTAAAAATAAGATAATTGTATCCTTAGACAAATTGGGGTGAAGTTAGTATAGAACAGAAAAAGAGGAGAGAGGAAATTGGGGAGGAATAGGTCAGGTACAGGTAGGACAGGGGCAGGCCCACTTGTTTAACATGTAGTCTTTTAGTGTTTAGTTTTTAAAAAGACGGTTGTTAGTGATAGATCTGAGATTAGGGGGAAGTTTATTCCAGGCGTTTGAAACTGAATGACTATACAGAGGTTTACAAATTTGTTTTGTGGGCTTATAGGCTTCAAGAGATGTTGGTCTGAGCTGCGGAGATGATGTTTGGGAGTGTAGGGCGAGATTAAGGTGAAGAGAGCAGGGCAGTAGGAGGAATTCATTAGAACAGAGTGTGTGAGGAGGAGCTGAGGAAGTAGGAGTTGATTTTGGGCTTCTAGCCATGAAAGATTTTTTTAAGGCAGTGCAGTGATGGGATCTGTTTGGTAGATTGGCAGCGAATCTGGCAATTTTATTGTAAGTGGATTCAAGTTTGGTCATGAGGTTAGACTGGAGATTAGTGAGAATAGGTGCAGTATAGAAAAGAGTAGGCAGTAGACAGGCTTGAGCAAGTGACCATTTTGTGTCTTTCATCAGGTATTTCTTATGTCTATATAATACACCTAGTTTTTGGTGAGTTGTTTTGATAGTTTGTAGAATATGAGTGTCAGATTTATGTTGATCATTGATAACCATGCCAAGGAGTTTAGTATGGGTTTCTACTGAGATTGTAGTATTATTAAGTAATTAGACTAAGAAGGGTTTTTTGCAGTGCTGTAAGGTTTTAGGGAGAAAAATAAGTTTTGTTTTTTTTTTTTTGGATTAAGTAATAGCTCATTGTCAGTGAGCCATTTTTCTACAGATAGAAGAGAGTCTTGAGTAAGGGACAGACAGTGGGGGAGATTATCAGAGCAAGATATGGTAGCTGAGTTGTCAGCATACTGGATTAGAGAAGTGTGGGGGCAGGATGTGTAAAGGTTATTAGTGAAGATGTTAAAGAGGAGGGGCCCAAGTATGGTGCCTTGGGGCACTCCTATATGTACAGGAAGGAATGAAGAGAATGTATATAGCCATCTGACAGACTAAAATCTATCAGAGAGGTAGCTGGAGAACCAGAGTATAGTAGCCTGAGAGAGATTAAGGTTTTTAAGTTTTGATAGAAGCAGATTATGAGAGACAGTGTCAAAAGCTTTTGACAAATCGAGGAAAAGAGACGAGACCAGTTTGTTTTCATCTCGAGCTTTGACAATGGTCTGAGTGAAGGTAATGAGAGTAGTGGCAGTACTGTGATGGGGCAAAAGCCAGGCTGTGTGGGGGTTAGGAGGTTTTCCTGTGTGAGATGTTCAAGTATTTGTTTATGTATGCATTTTTCCATTATTTTAGAGAGGGGGATAGGATAGTGATGGGATGATAGTTGGAGGAGTCAGTGGAGTTTCCACATTTATGAAGAGGGGTAACATAGAACTTCTTCCAGATATTGGGCACAGTATTTTCTTCAATGGAGCAGTTTATGAGAATGGTGACGGGGTAAGCAATAGAAATTTCAGCAATTTTGAGGAAATGTGGGGGTACGTTGTCAGCAGAGGGAGAGCAAGGTTTCAGTTTAGAGAGAAGTGATCTGATCTAGGTAGTGGGAGTGGGTTTAAGAGAGAAGGTTTGAGTAGTTGAGGAGGTATTGGGTTCAGATAAAGAAATATTTGAAATTTTATTTTTAGTAAGATCTTTGATTGAGTTGATGAAGAAGGTGTTGAGTAAAAATGGCAGTATCGTGGTCAGAGCTATCAGGAGAGTAGGTTTGCCAGGGTGGAGGAGCTTATTAATATTGTTCCATGCATATAGGTGTGGAATATTTTAAACTTCCAATCTTTCATGTGCTTCTGGACCCACATACTGACAAACATTCCTTCTTGCAGCATCAGTTTTACAGTCTCTAATTCAGCTCCACAGTTGTTATCCTTCTTGCACTTCTCAAACAGTACTCAGACACCAACTCAGACAAAGCCATTAAGCTTCATGGCCATCTGCAAAGCTTTCCATACTGTATTTCTCACTACTTAATGTTTACTCCTGCCTCATCTGTAATATCATTCATCTAGTGTGTACTGGTCTTTATACCATCATTTTCTTGACTACTTTTAATAGAGATTTACTTACTCCAAATAGTCCAATGTCAGACTTACTGCACTTTCTTCTCAGGTTAAATCATTCCGCCTTCATTTTTTTTTTCTTCAGCTCAGTTCTTAATGTAATAGAATTCCTCAATGTATGTGCATACCACCTGACTGTTAGCATGCAATTCATTATCAGTAACCCCTTTCACTTACCTGTCTATCTGTTCTCATCTTGTTGCAATAATTCCTACATTGCTTTGTATGCCTTTATCTGGGGTTCTCATTGAAATTCTGAGGGTAGTACTTGTGATGTTCAGCACTGTAGAATTTTAAGTGCAAATTGGGAAAATGCCTTTGAAATTTCTGTACCTCAGAGTACTCCCTCTACTCCAAAGTATAGCAGCATCAGAGTTAGTATAGTAGAGGTGAGCTGGGGGGCAAATCCTCTTTGCAAAAACATTTTAATGGTTTAACCTTGAGAATCAATATTCACTGCTATGTTTTAGAATTGCACTTTAATTTTCGAAGTGTCAGGAGCCACAGCATCAGGTCTCACATCACTTGTAGGAAACCCTTTAAATGCATAATTAGCATCTTTCTCATCATCTAGGCCCCACCTTTTGACAACTTCATCATTATCATATAGTCTGCAAACCCCTCCTCCTATCACTGAAATCCATAATCTTGTTGTCTGAATTTGGCATTTCTCATCTGTGTTTTCTTTTAAATTCTCAATTTTTATCTTGATATGTATCTCCTTTTATTTACTATTCAAGTAATTATATTCATTTCTTTTACTTTACTCACTTATCAATCTAACCTTATTATTTTTTGACAATTCTTTATCATCAGCATTCCTCAATACTCTCTTCATGTCCATTCAGTTTCATGTTTTGTTAGCCCCCATACATGTACTCTGCCTGAGTCACATGCTTTGTGCTCAGTGTTTTGCACAGCCATTTGATTTCACCATTAGTTTTACCTGTTAACACATATCAGAACTTGCTTCTCTTCACAGTCCTTTGAGCCCCATAACCCCTTCTTCTTTATCCGCATTTCCATAATTTTTGCTAAATAATCCAATGGATGAGAACATTTTCTAAATAAGGCAAAGCTGGCTATTTAGATTTCCTATTAGAATTATGGTCAGACATAAATAGTTGTCATGGTATAAAAAGAACCTCTAATTTTCTATGATAAGGACAGGCAGTCCCCACTGTAGTATTTTCTATCATTTCTGTTTGGTAACCAGATATGTATATATAGTCAAACATGACTGTTGTTAACAATGACTTGATGCTAGAGAGAAACACACAGTTGTTGTGTCTTTCGGCTTTTCCCGGTTAGGGGTCGCCACAGTGGAACTCCGGTCTGCTAATGATTGGCAGTAGATTTTTATGTGCCGAGTTGCCGGCCCTGAAGCACAACCTTCAACGAAGGTACACCCATTCACGCATGTCTCCACACAGAAAACGGTCTAGCTGAGAATCAAACAGGACAACATCTTGCTGTGAGATGGACAATGCTACCGCAGCACCACCACCGCACAAATGAAATTATAACATCAAGGTACCCTAAAATATAGAGGATTATTTATAGTCAGGTCTCAAACTACAAAAGCACTTTACAGGTTTGTTTGTTTGTCTGTTTTTTCAGATTTTGGAGTGTAATCATGCGGCTCCGTATGGACTACATGTATATTAAGAATATTTTAAACATATTAGTTAATTATATTAGTAATATAATTAATTATTTTAATTACAATTGCTGCATGATATTAATTATATGTTAAAAATATTTATGTGTAAAGGTTACCTTCTTGACAAAACATTCTCTGCATTTAGCAAACTGATCTGCTTACACTACACTGTAAAGTTGAAAGGTTAACGGTGTAAGTTACCTATTTGGTACAAAGCAAAACTTGGCTGAAAGTTTGACTGAACAGCTATAATACATTCTTGAAGTTTCATATGCAAATATAAACCTTTGAGTTGGAGAAAAATCATTCTAAATCCAATGAGCTGTAATTAAAAAAGTTATATATCATGTACTGAGCTTTACAGGCAGTATATCATGTGGCAATTTTCCAGTCAGACTGTGTATGTGTATGTATGTATGTGTGTGGGGTGGGTTAAGGGCAGCATTTTGTTTTGTCTGTCATGTACCATGACCAACTTCTTTGTACAGGAATCAGTGTGTAAGCCTTATGATTTCTTACTTGTGCCATAAATTATATTAGCTGAGGCTCGCCATGATAAAATTTCTTATAACCCTTAAAGAATGAAACATAGCAGTACTGTGGATTTGGTTTCACTTCATAGATGTCCAACTGACTGATGGTAAAATGCAAACTTTTAGGATACTTCTCACTAGCTTTATAAACATCTACAGATCCAGTTTTGGCATCCTGAAGACTACAATAGCAACAGAAAGGATAAAGAGAGACTTTAAGTGCCTCCATTTTGATTTTTTCTGAATTTACTGCTTTCTGCACTTGCTTTAAGTCATTTTTAATTTATTTAAACTGTATTTGCTTTAATATTGCTATACACTCAAGTGTGTTAACTTGCACTGCATTTAAAGTGTTTTATTACTGTTTTAACTGATTTTCTGCAAAAAAACAAAAAAAAAAGTTCTAAGCTAGTTTCCCACTTTTCCTGTAACTAAACTAGTCCAGATACAGATTTGCTTTATCCAGGACTGTTGTGTAAGTTTCTGAGTCCCCCCAGACGTTTCTGTGTTGGAGGTAAGCCTTCTAGCTTATCAGTGGGAGTGGTAAGCACTAGGTAGCCTATCTACCACAAGAGGAGTGGTTTCTGGCACAGAAATTGTAGTTTATTCGCCATTTGGGCAGTTTTTCCATCCCTTTCAACTTTTTGGTTTAAAAGCCCGTGTTTGCACGGGTTTGCACTTGTTTAAGTGCCACAGATCCAGTTTTGGAGTCCTACAGACTACAAAAGCAACAGAAAGGAGAAAGAGAGACTTTAAGTGCCTTCATTTTGACTTTTTCTGAATTTACTGTTTTCTGTACTTGTTTTAAGTTATTTTTAATTTAACTGCATTTATTTAAACTGTATTTGCTTTAATATTGCTACACACTCAATCATGCTAGCATTCATTGCATTTAAAGTGTTTTTATTACTGTTTTAACTACTTTTCTGCAAAAAAAAAAAAAAAAAAAAGTTGTTAGCTTGTTTTCCACCTTTCCTGTAACTAGACTTGTCTAGATACAGATTTGCTGTATTCAGGACTGTTTTGTAAGTTTCTGAGTCCCTCAGACCTTTCTGTGTTGGAGAGAAGACTTCTAGCTTATCAGTAGGAGTGGTAAGCACTAGGTAGCCTATCTACCACAAGAGGAGTGGTTTCTGCCTCAGAAATTGTAGTTTATTGGCCGTTTGGACAGTTTTTCTATCCCTTTCAACTTTCTGGTTTAAAAGCCCTTGTTTGCATGGGTTTGTGCTTGTTTAATCTCCCCAGATCCAGTTTTGGTGTCCTGCAGACTACAAGAGCAACAAAAAGGAAAAAGAGAGAGACTTTAAGTGCCTCCATTTTGATTTTTTCTGAATGTACTGTTTTCTGCACTTGCTTTAAGTCATTTTTAACTTAACTGCATTTATTTAAACTGTATTTGCTTTAATATTGCTACACACTCAAGTGAGCTAGCTTGCACTGTATTTAAAGTGTTTTTATTACTATTTTAACTGCTTTTCTGCAAGAAACCAAAAAAAAAGTTCTAAGCTTGTTTCCTGGCTTTATGTAACTAGACTAGTCCAGATACAGATTTGCTGTATCCAGGACTGTTTTGCACGTTTCTGAGTCCCCCAGACCTTTCTGTGTTGGAGAGAAGACTTCTAGCGTATCAATAGGAGTGGTAAGCACTAGGTAGCCTATCTACCACAAGAGAAGTGTATTCTGTCCCAGAAAGTGTAGTTTATTGGCTGTTTGGGCAGTTTTTCCATCCCTTTCAACTTTCTGGTTTAAAAGCCCGCATTTGTATGGGTTTGGGCTTGTTTAAGCTCCACAGATCCAGTTTTGGTGTCCTGCAGACTACAAGAGCAACAGAAAGAAGAAAGAGGGAATTTAAGTGCCTCCATTTTGATTTTTTCTGAATTTACTGCTTTCTGTGCTAGTTTTAAGATGTTTTTAATTTAACTGCATTTATTTCAACTGTATTTGCTTTAATATTGCTACACACTCAAGTGTGCTAGCTTGCACTGCATTTAAGTGTTTTTATTACTGTTTTAACTGATTTTCTGCAAAAAAACAAAAAAAAGTTTTAAGCTCATGTCCCCGCCTTTCCTATAAATAGACTAGTCCAGATACAGATTTGCTGTATCCAGGACTGTTTTGTAAGTTTCTGAGTCCCCCAGACCTTTCTGTGTTGGAGTTAAGCCTTCTAGCTTATCTGTGGGAGTGGTAAGCACTAGGTAGGCTATCTACCACAAGAGAAGTAGTTTCTGGCCCAAGAATTGTCGTTTATTGGCCATTTGGGCGGTTTTTCCATCCCTTTCAACTTTCTGGTTTAAAAGGCTGTGTCTGTGCGGGTTTGCACTTGTTTAAGCTCTGCAGATCCAGTCTTGGTGTCCTGCAGACTACAAGAGCAACAAAAAGGAGAAAGAGAGAATTAAGTGGCTCCATTTTGATTTTTTTCTGAATTTACTGCTTTCTGCACTCGTTTTAAGCTATTTTTAATTTAACTGCATTTATTTAAACTGTATTTGCTTTAATATTGCTACACACTCAAGTGTGATAAATTGCACTGCATTTAAAGTGTTTTTATTACTGTTTTAATTTTTTTTCTGCAAAAAAAAAAAAAAAAAAAAAAAAAAAAGTTCTAAGCTTATTTCCCACCTTTCCTGTATCTGGACTAGGTCTAATACAGATGTGCTGTATCCAGTACTGTTTTGTAAGCTTCTGAGTCCCCCAGATCTTTCTGAGTTGGAGGGAAGACTTCTAGCTTATCACTGGGAGTGGTAAGCACTAGGCAGCCTCTCTACCACAAGAGGAGTGGTTTCTGGCCCAGAAAATCATAGTTTATTGACCTTCTGGTCAGTTTTTCCATCTCTTTCAACTTTCTGGTTTAAAAGCCCATGTTTGCGCAGATTTGCGCACTGTGCAGCGGCGCCACACTAAGGCAAACTATTATCAGTGCCAGAAAGTCTGCTCTTCAATTTTTCCCTTAGAAACATGCTTGTTTTTTACTTCTTGCACTTCCGTTAGCTTAATAGACTAGCATCTTAACAGGCTTCAGTAGCATTTATTGTAGCACACTTAAATGCTATCAGCACTAGCCATTCCTACACAGTAGCAGTACCAGTATTTATTAGTTATGACCACCCTTCTGGATATGACTGCAGGGCAATTTCCTGTGCTTTCTCCTACTACCTGGTGCACTTGGGCATTCTCAGACAGTGTAACAACTGTCTCATGTACACAGACAACCCTCTCCTCTTACCCCCCATCACTCATATATGTGAGAGATGCACTTATGTCACTAAATTGGAAGCAGTTCACTCTCCAGCCAAGACCAGTCTAGCTGTTCAGGAGAAGGTCAACACTTGCAACTCACTACATGGAACACATAGCTCTCCAAAACACCAACCATCACAACTCACACATGGAAACACATCTGTATACCCACCTTTGCGGAGGCTCTCAATAAAAATTTACCCAAGTAGCAGAGACTCCCAAGACAGAAAGACACTTGACCACCACAACACAATGTCAACCTCAGGACACATAGCTCACAACCACAGTGTGACCCTCAACCTAAACCCTTAAGGCAAAACACTTTGCCCAATGTACTAATTATAGGAGACTCAATTGTGAGGCACACAGATGTACCACTCACTAGGTTAAGCAAGGAGAAGGTGATGTTCAGTTGTCTAGCAAGTGCCAGGATCCGCCACATAACACATGCACTCAGGTTACTCCACAACAAGTACAAATATGACTCAGTCATCGTCCATGTGGGTGTGAATGACCTGAGATGTACCTCCCTAGACTACATGAAAAAAGATGTGATGGAACTCTTGGATTATGTGGCCCAGGCAGGTATGACCCTAGCCCTGAGCAGTATTCTACCATAACCCAGAATGATACCACAATACCAGCAGAAAATGATTGACTTCAACAATTGGCTAAGTTTCTGGTGTCATTCTAAGGGAATCCAGTATCTGTCTGCCTGGGACAACATGATCAACAGACCTCAACGCTTTGCCAGAGATGGCCTGCATCTGTCACCCCTGGGCTTCCGGCTACTGACTAAGACTTTTGCTACCCTTATAGTGCCTTTTTGCTGCTCAATGCTAGAAGTCTAAATCTCAAGATGCACTTGCTCAAAGCTCTCCTCAAAATGGAGAATGTTGACATATGTGCTGTAACAGAGACTTGGTTTAAAGAGGCAGAAAGCACCCCTGCACTCCCAGGCTACAACTCATTCCATACCTTTCGGCCCCAGAATATGGCCGGTAACTCCAAAGGCGGTGGTGTCTCCATATTTATAAAGGATACACACACCTCCAGACTTGGTAGCCCAACATAATACATTCGAGATACTTCAGATACAATTAACACTGGGTAAAATGGTGATACAAGTCATAGCCTGCTACAGAACCCCAACCTTGTCCCTTGACTCTCAATCCAACTTCCTAAGCACCCTGGAATCTATCAAGGTCCAACCCAATACCCTCATACTGGGTGACTTCAACAGGTCTATATTATAACATCAAAGTCCAAAAACATTGAATGTTATAATATCGACCCCATTCAGTCAAAACAACAGAAAACCGAACAGTCAGAATAGCGAATGTTTTCCCTGGGAAAAAATTTGCTGTTCCGACAAACATACACACAACTCAAGCACACCAAAATAAATAATCCACACACATACACTTCACGAAACCCTACGCTAAATCAGACCCTACACTAAACCACTAGCTACCCACTTACCTTAACCCAACCCTAACCCTAAGGTCCCTAACTATCGCACACTCACCTTACCTGCTCCCTAACCCTAACTCACCTACTTCACCCTAGCCCTCATGTCCACACAATCGCACATTTACCTGACCCACGCCCTAATCCTAACTCACTTAACCCGTCCCTAACCCTAAAGTCTGTCACTACCGCACACTCATCTCACCCGCGCCCTAACCCTAAAGTCCCTAACTACCGCACACTCACCTAAACCCAGTCCATTCACTCACTTACCTTAACCCGGTCTGTAACCATCGCACCACACTTACCTGAACCCAATCCGTAACCTCCATTCACTCACTTCCCTAAACCCGGTCTGTAACCATCGCACCACACTGCTGTAAATAGTGAAGCCATGGACGACCAAAATCTTACCTTTGATAGAATTTCGATGTTCCGAGGCTTTGCTATTCTTAGCTTTTGCACTAAATGTTCCAATATTATAACATTCAAAGTTTTTGAACTTCGATGTTATAATATAGACCCGACTTCAACTACCCTTCCATGAACTGGGAAAACTATTCTGGTGCCAATGCTCAGGCCCAATGCTTCCTAGAGTTTATCAATTCCAATGGCCTGGACCAGCTCATTCTGACCCCCACTAGAGGAAGCAACATCCTCGACCTGGTTATCACCAACATGGGAGACCATTGCTCCACACCTATAAACTCCTCCCTGGTTAAATCTGACCACAAACTGATCACCATGGAAATCTCCATCTCACCCACATGCCCCTCTAAGGTGACCACCCTGAAAAACTTTTCCAAAACTGACTTTGGGCTCCTAAAATCAGAGGTGGCTAACTTCTTGGCACCCAAGCCAATGGAACATAGCTGCATGACTGCTGAATCATACACAAATGCACTGTACGAGCACGTACACAAATGCATGGATCTCGCTATACCAAATAGAACCAAGACACTGTCCTCCAAAAAAAGGAAGCCAATCTGGTGGTCCCCAGCCATCAATAAACTCTACAACAGACGGAAGAAACTGCTGCAGAAAAAATGAAGTCACAAGAATGGAAAAGCTCCCTTATCAGACTCAACAAAAATTTGAGATCCCTTATCAAATCCTCTAAATCCAGCTATGAAGGCAGAATTGCAGCTGACACTAAAAACAACCACAAAGCCTTCTATAGCTATATCAAGAACCTCCAAGGCAATACCCAGATTTGTTCCAAGTTATTGCACAATGGTACCTCCTATACTGACCCAACAGATATAGCCAACATACTGGCAGACAGATTCAGTGCCAACTTTACCCCTCTCCCCCCAAAGGCCCTATTACAATGCCAGAAGAAAGCCTGACACCCACCATTTCTGCAGCACAGGTAAAAGCTGCATTGTCCAAAGCCAAGAATAAAACATCCATGGGACCTGATAATATCCCTGGCTGCGTCCTACATGAACTACAAAATGAACTGGTACCACACCTGTGTGCCCTGTTCAATCACTGCCTTACCTCAGGCTTTGTCCCTAATGAGTGGTGCACTCCTATAGTCATCCCTCTCCACAAAGGGGGGAGCAACTACAGACCCTGGGAACTACTGCCCCATTAGACTGATGAGTCTGATATGCAAACTTATGGAGTACATCATCATGGACCTGCTCAACGAAGATATAGGCAATCTCCAAACTCTTGACCCCACACAGTTTGGCTTCATCAAGGGGAGATCCTGGCTACTGAACCCGGTTGACTTCTTTGAGGCAATCACCAAGGCTGTGGATGAGGGTAAGGCAGTGCATACAGACTATCTCAACTTGGCCAAGGCCTTTGATACCATTCCCCACTTGGGTATCATTGATAAACTTACCAAAATAGGCATAAATCCCTATATCGTTAGGTGGGTTGCAAATTGGCTCACATCAGGACCCACAGAGTGAAAGTTGCAGACTCCAAGTCAGACTGTTGACCAGTCATGAGTGAAGTCCCACAGGGCTCGGTCCTGGGCACTCTCCTGTTTGGCATCTGCTTCTCAGAAGTCCAAGCCAACACAGAGGGACTTTGGCTGACCAAGTTCATTGATGACTGCAAGCTAGGAGTCATTATCAGCTCCCCAAGTAATGCAGATATCCTACAAATTGGCATCTCTGAAACCAATAACTGGTGCCATAACCATGGCCTTAAGCTTAATGCCAAAAATGTGTTATCATTCCTTTTGGAAAAAACTCAGCTCCCACAAATTACCACATCGATGGGAATCCAGTAAACACTGAAGGGACCATAAGAGATCTGGGCACCCAGGTCGACAGCTGCCTCACCTTCACCACCATGTTCCACTGTGGTCAGAAAGTCCTTCTATGAGGCACATCTTATAACCAAAGGGTTCACATCCAGAAAGAAAGAGGTAATCATCCCTCTCTACTCATCCCTCATTAGACCAATCATTGAATATAACACCTTGTTTAGCATGTACCTGACCAGACTCATTCAACAGCTGGAAAGGCCACAAAAGTACCTCACAAAAAGGATCCTAGGCCTTAAACACATGTCCCACATGGACAGACTCAAGAAGCTTCAGCTGTTCTCAGTCTCTTATCGTCTACTCAGAGGTGATCTCTGCTTGACTTACAAAGCCATGTCTGACCCAGCCCTACTTGAAATGCTACACCTAAAGAAATCCCAATCCCCCCATGCCACATGCTACAGAGACCACAACCTCACTATCACAATCAATAGAACATGCTGGAGGGACAGGTTCATCTCCCAAAGACTGGAATAAGCTTCCCATTCATGTCAAGGAGAGCAGTTTGCTGGCCCTATTCAAGAGAAATCTCAATGAGTGGATGAGTAACAGAAAGTTCACCCCAGGGATCACTCTAGTTGCCCTTCTGGATAGCAGCACCATGAACTAACATCGGGTGGCACGGTTTCAGGGAAAATATTTTTGGGCTAGGCTGGCAAAGGCTCCAGGGCCATTAGCCTAGTACACACCTATGAACCTATTACCTTTACCCACTCTGTTCATGCTTGAAGCATGATTTATACACAGGAATCACTCTACAGAAAAATAGACACAGAATCTCTATAAATTACACACCAATTTACATAATACACTGTTGCAAACTATGCACACCATTAGCAGAGAAAAGTACAGTTGTGCAAAATCTTACCATAACAGTAGATGTCCTTCTCTTCACTGTTGCAGTTTTCTAAACAGAAGAGATCTCCTGCCCAGGACAGTCCAACGCTCGGCCAGTATACAAAAACCTAATGATCTTGTATGCACCGTATGTCACACTTGTGTTCCCCACTCAGAACATAAGGCATAAAATAGACATACAGATGCAACTACCCAGAAATGAATTGCCCCAGAAGAGAACAGTGGCCATGGGACAAAGGAGTCCATGCACATCCAAAAGGAAGAAATGCAGAAGAAAAAGGAAAAAACCTCATCCAGAAGGGAATCATACCTCTCAACCTCTTAGAACAAGAAATCCATACAAAGCCATAAATAATGGCATGACAAAGGGCCAAACATAAGGACAAATTTTAAATATTGCTATTACAAACTTTAAAAGTTAATAGAATGACAGGTTTTGCATTAGTATGGGTTTTCTAAAGGGTACAAAGTCTGAAACTCAAGTGTCTTTCCTTATTTTCTGACTTCAATGAATTGCCAATGATTTGCCAGAAAAATGCAATTTTATGAAAAACAGAACAAAAATATAAGGTGAAAATCTGGACAGTTGAGAGGTATGAAAAGAATCTAAAAAAAAAAAAACAGAACAAACAAGAGGGGGCCCCGTTGGAGGGAGAGAGTGAATACTGCAACATTGAAGAGAAAGACATCTATTCTTATGGTTAAGATTTTACACAACTGTCCTATGTCTTTCTATATCACTGTTGCAGTATTTTAAACAGAAGGGAGAGTAAAAAAGCTTAAGAAACAAAATGGGAGGTAGAAGGCTAAGAAGAACCCTCAACAAACTCTAATAAAATGGTTTCAGCAAAACCTGCTCTGGTCCTAGAAACCATACCCCATTTATAATGCTTAGTAAAGGCATGCACTGAAGACCAAGTAGCAGTTTCAAGGATGGAACTGGTGTCCAACCCCTTGAAGGCACCAGAAGAGGCAACAGTCCTAGTAGAATGAAATAGACAGAGATTTGTCATGAAAAGTATAGCAAAAGGAAACAGCCTTAGGGATCCAGGAGGAAATGGTTTGCTTAGAAACAGCCAAACCTAATAAGCTTGGATGAAAGGAAACAAAAAGTGATCAGGCTTATAAATGGCCTTAGTTTTATCCAAATAGTACCTGAGCTGTCTGTGCAAATCCAAGGTATCCATGACCCTCTCAGTCTGAGAAGAAGGGAAAAAGGAAGGGAGTTGTACTGACTGATTCAAGGACAACTAATTTACTTCCCTGGGCATAAGAGAAGGATTAGTACGAAGGGACACCCTGTCCCTGTGTAAAACCAAAAAAGGAGGAATGGCCACAAGAGCCTGGAGCTTAGAAAGCCTCTGAGCAGAAGTAAGAGGCAGCAATAAAACAGTCCTCCAGATACAATGTTGCAAAGAAGGATCTGTAGGCTCAAACAAAGCCTGAGTCAATTTTACCAAAACAAAATTAAGGTCCCAAGGAGAAGGAATAGGTTTCCTTGGAGGTCTATTTTGTAGGACGCATTTAAGAAATTGTTTGACCTCAAAACAAGACGCCAAAGCAGTATTCAAAGGCAGACAAGCAAAAATGGCTGACAAATGGGCTTTCACAGAAGACTAGACCAATCCAGACTGGAGCAACCCACAAAAATATGAGAGGACCAGAGGGAACCCCATAGAAAAAATGGTCCTGGTTACAAGCATGGCAACAGACAGAAAATATTTTCCATTTGGATATATAAGACTTTCTGGTTGAGAGTTTCCTTGTCTCCTTTAAAATCCTGAGCACATCCTCAGAAAGGAGGTGCCTAAAAGGGATCAAAACAATATCACTCACAGTGTCGGCTGAAGAGTGAAAAGGTGTGGATGGATGAGAGAGCCCTTATCTTGTGAGAAGAGATACAACCAGTGAGGTAACTTGTGGTGATTGCCCCTGGCCATATGCATTAAGAGGGGGAACTAGTGCTGTCTTGGCCAAAAGGGAGTCACTAGCAAGATTTTTGGGGAGTCCAGCTGAATCTTCTGCAGAACTCTTGAAAATAGAGGAACAGTAGGGGAAAGCATAAAGAAATCACCCCTTCCAAGGAAAAGAAAGGGAGTCCATCTTCAGTGCCAGATGGCATGGTACTCTGGAAGAGAAGAGAGGAAGCTGCCTGTTCAGAGGGGAGGCAAAATGATCTACTCAAGGAATACCCCCACCTATGGACAATGTCCAGAAACACGTTTCTGTAAAGCATCCATTTGTCAGCCTGTGTTTTGGACCTGTTCAGAGAGTCTGCCACTAGATTGTGTTCTGAAGGAATGTTTACTGCCTGAAAAGTTAGCTGATAACTAAGAGCCACCACCAAAGCCTGAAGAGACATTCTGCAGAGCTAGTAAGATTTTGTGTCTTCCTGCATGTTGACATATCAGATCACTGTAGTGTTTCTGTGTACACCTTCAAGGGGCCTTGACAGAACACAGGGTGAAAGCTTGAATGGTCAGAATTAGAGCACTCATCTTTTTGATGTTGATATGGTCTGACTTCTCATGGGGAAGCCAGAGACCCTGAACTTTTAGGTGATCAAAAGAAGCCCCCACCCCACGTCTGAGGCATTGGTGAACAGTTCTTGAGAAGAGACTGGAGGGCTAAAATGGCCAGCCTAGGTTGAGAATAAACTGTTGAATCCACCACTCAAATTCCTTCTTTAGACAGGGAAGGAGAGGTACACTGAAGTCAGAGGGTGACAATGCTGAAGCCAAACTGATTTGAGGTACCACTGAAACTTCCACGTGTGCAGTCTGGCAAGAGGAAGCAATGGAATAGAAGAGGCCATGAATCATAGGACCTGAAGAAACTCCCTGGTTGGCATGGCAATCAGAGGAAAAAAAGAATCAATGACAAAACTTTTGTAGATGGAAGAAAGCCAGCATTGGCACTGCCTGAATCTTGCATCACAGATACACATAATCCTTAGAAGGAGTTACGACAGACTTTTAAAAGTTGATAGTGAACCCCAGTCTTTGAAGAAGAGAGAGATGACAAACTCCAGATCCAGTAACAGGGGAGTGAGAGAAGGAGCCTGAATGCTTTGGAGTCTGCAGAAAGCAATCACATGAGCTAGGTATATTGTGAATACTCTTGGGGCAGTAGAGAGGCCAAGGGGTAAAACAGAAAACTGTAAATGAAAGGAAGACACAGAGAAATGTAAAAACTTCCTGAAAGAATGTGAATAGGATATAAAGGTAAGCATATTTCAGCTACAAAAAAAGAAGGAACCTTGAGAAGAGTGTTGAGCTAAGGAACCAAGAACTTTCTGGAATAAAAACCCTTTCCCACTTGGGAAGAAGGGAAAGTCTGAATTGTTCCTTGGTTCACCAGGGACCCTAGAACTTCCAAGAAAGGAGGAAGTTGCTCTAGAGGAGGTTGAAAATCCATGAAAAAGGAGGGAGAGACTTCCATACCATGACATAACCCTGACAGATGATAGAAAGAACTCTACAGTGAGAGGTGATGGTACACCAATTTGGAAGACAAAGGGAAAGCTGAAGACGCAAAGGAATCTGGTCTAAAAGAATGGAGGGAATGTCAAAGAGATGCAGGAGGGTTCCGGGACACAGAAATCTGAGAGACCTTAGCAAAGGGGGGCGCCTACCACCCGTCCTGCCCTTGGAGGCCTGGTGGGGTTGCCGGTGAACAAATCCAGATCTAAAATGATAACTCCTCTGAAACGTAGGGATAGGAGAGAAAAATATGTTTAAGGTTCTGCAAGGTTTTGCCTTTCTCTTGAAGAGACTTAAAAATGTCAGCGGCAGCAATCCCAAAAACATGTTTATTATCCAAAGGAGCATCAAACATATTTGACTTAATATCCTCAGGCAGAGACTAGAGACAAAGCCAAGAATAACACATCATGACAGACCCAAAAGCCACAGTTCTGGAAAAGATACCAGCAACATCATAGCTACACTTAATAGAGTGGTAAGCCACATGACAAGTACAACCTAAAATAAATAAGGCAGAGGATTTGCCTTCAAAATCAGGGAGGTGAGAAATAACCTGAAAAGCCTGAGCAATCAAGACCAGAGCATACCCGTTCATGTGGGTCTGGTAATTAACAGCCCTAGAGGCCAAAGTAGAAGCAGTGTAAACTTTCTTATCAATCCTCTCCATTGTCCTACTATTTGTATCAGGATGCAAAAGTTTGGAAGAGGGGAAAAGCTTAGAAGCTTTTTCAGAAGAGAATGACACCAAAACAAGATCAGTAGAAGGACATTTAAATAAAAATTAGCAATCCTCAGGAACCTTATAGAACCTATTAGGTCTCTTATGTGCAGGAGTCTGAGAATCAGGAGACTTGGAAGCAGCAGTGAAAGTATCTAACAAGGCAGTAAACACAGGAGCAACTGCCAATGGTTTAGGAGTATCCACTTGAAGCAACTTAGAATATCTTCTCTGAATATCAGACACTTGAGAAGAATCCCACTTAAAGTATTCCATCATCCTAGCAATTGTGTCCACAAAGGACAAAGGCATCTGTGAAAAAAGGGCAAAGACCCCTCATCAGACACTGAATCCTCATCTGAGGAATCTGGTTTGTTAAGCCATTTAAAAGGGGTAGAGGTCAAAGGAGGAGCAGGTACTGAAACTCCTTGAAGAGGCTTTAGGGTTATCAAGGCAGAAAACAAACCCTGAGTAAACTCTTGCCATTCCTTTTGAGGATCCTTAGGATGGAATGAAACATGATTCAGTTTTTATCTTTTCTTGGAAGGGACATCAGCCTTAACAAATAATGGAGATTCTGACCCTTGGCGAGATTCAATAAGAGAACCCGGAACCTCCTCCCTGACCAATATCGGTGTAAATCCTCTAGGACCTTCCAAGATAATCAACCATGGTTCCCCCTTTACATCCCAAGCAGAAGCCTGCAAAGCCTCAGAGGACATGTGAAAAGTCAGATCAATACCAGCCTCAGATGGGGTCATGGTAGACAAATCCAGTGTAAATGCAGAATGACCTGCAGAGTTATTGTCTGCTTCTAGAGGGATGTCTGGTGGAGGCCGGACAGCTAAAGAATTCATACGAGACTTCTTGGTCTTCTTCTTACCTAGCAGGAGTATCTTGGGGTTAAAGGATTCTGCTATGGTACCCTAGGCAAACTGTTTAAGCCATTGGTTTTCAATATAAATGGCCAAGGAAGCCAAATCTCTTCTGAGTGTCTTTGACACAAATGCCTTACAGCTACTACAAGAAGTATGCTTGAGGAAAGCACAAAAACAAAAAAGATACTGTTTGTGACAATCCTTATAGGGAATCTGCCTCCCACACTAACATGCTCCCTTCTTGCATGACATGAACTCTAGGTACCAAAATAAAAAAAAACAACCCCAAAGGGGTGTTTATCTGGTGGCTAAGTATTCAGTACAGCAACAAAGCATTCAGACCAACTAGCAGTAATGGCATATGAACTAGCAGCAAAGAAGTTCTCAGTAGCTGTATCCATACGTTCCTTTTATGCCCTATGTTCTGTGCAGGGAGCATACGTGTGACGTACGGTGCATACAAAATCATTAGGCCTTTGTATACTGTCCAAGCATTGGCCTGCCCTGTGTGGGAGATCCCTTCTGTTTAGAATACTGCAACAATGACATAAAATGAATCTTCATTGAACCATGTATGGGTACTGCACATATCAAGCTAAAATGAATATATATGTAAATCAGAATAGAGCTGTGACACTGGCTGCAGTGGAGAGCAATGTCATTATACTGTAAGTACTGTAACCTGGTATGTACAATAGCTGTGTCTCACAGTCAGTATTTTCTCTTACCCACCTTGATGATGCCTATGCATAACATATTGAATACTATAGAGGATTATCTACAGTGGTATACATGTATGAACACAAGGCCTGCTGTAGTGAGAAAGCTGATTGTCAGAGAAGTAGCAAGTGATCAAAAAAATAACAGATGAAACTGAAGTATTCTGAATGTCCAGCAATATATTGGTAGACAGTAAACCAAAGAATAGTGTGTGTGGCTAAGTAAATGCACAGTTATCTCAAGGGTGTATCAAAGGGACAATGCCTCATCATGTATAGTTCTTTGCTCCATATACCTTCACCAGAGCAATTCATGAGATGACACGGCTCCTTTGCTATGTATACTGAGCAGGGAATACTAACATACTATGCTAATGTAGGATTGGGTAGCATTGAGGTCTCATTGGCTGTGGTGATACAGGGACATTGTTATGGTGAGGAAAAGTGTGATGTGATAGTAGGTTTGCCTGCACCATTTTGGGAACTTTGTTACAAGTGGAGGGATGCTACCACACAAAAGTGTTTTATTCTGCATTACTGCATGGTTGTTGCTGCTTAGCACACAGCTGAGCAGCATATTTGTATTAGAGGAAGTTCAAAGGTTTCTATACATTAGCATATTCACAGAATTCACAGTTGCAGTCACATTAATCTTAGCTACATCATTCTGGATCACTTACTGCAAGCTTGGTGGTCATTTCCTTGCCTACTGCATACCTGGTGTCTATTATAATACCAGAAATTTAGTGAAGTATTCTGGTGGAACTCTTATCCTTACTGTACTTGGAACCACTGAAGAAGCAAGACAGAATCAATTGACATTCTGCATATATTAAAGCTTTATAGCATACTTAACGATATACTACACTGTGTTTACATCTCTTCCCTTATTTATAAAAAGGAGATACAGCTGCACTATAGTATACTGTGCTAGACTAAGGGCATCCTGTGATGTACATATAAGCATTTAAGGTGTTATGTCTTAGTTTTAATGTACTGCATAGCACTTTTTATTGTAAGTGCCACAATGTATTTTCCGTCCTGTCTTGAAAACAGCAGGTACGCTATAGACCTTTTTCCTTTGAGTCATCTTTCTCTCCTGATCACCAGCTTTTTCATACTACCTCTTCAACCATTTTTATTTCCATTTAGTTAACATTCTTACAGTCCCTGGCTTTTTAACTTCCCCAGTAGTCGTCTACATGTTTCTTAGCCAAATGCCTTGCTGAAATACATATATGCTATAAATGCCAGATTTTTCTTGTCCACCTTTCATGACTCAAGGACAGAACTTCATCAAGTCAAACTTAGGGAATTTCTGGACATAAACCAATACTGGCTGTGGTTCTGAAGGCTAATTTCTTCCAAGATCCCAAGATTCAAGGCCCCCAGCTATGCCAATTCATTCATGACAGCTTGGGAAAAACAACATATTTTGGGCAACAAGCATTTTTCTTAAGTATTGTATTATATTATGGTCGATTTATAGATTACTTCTTTTGCATTTGGAAAGGTGGTGAAGAAGAGTTAATAATTTTTTTTAATGAAATCAACAATGCTTGTGAATATTTCAGCTTCACTTGAAACTATAGTTCCGAAAGCATTTATTTTTTTAGATGTTGAAGTATATAAAAAAGGAAACAAGCTTTTTACAAAAATTTATAAGAAGGATATGCAAAATAATACTTTTTTAGAATACAGCAGTATGCACCCCATGCATATGAAGCACAATATAATTAAAGGACAGTTAAAAAGAACTAGTGATCTAACAGACTGTGATGAATTATTTCTTAAAGAAAGTAAAGTATTGTGTGATAAATTTTTAGCTAGAGGTTATCCTGAGAATTTAGTTAATGAGAAAATGAGAGACGTTAGACAAAATAGACAAAAACATAATATATACAATGGAACTTCAGGATTTTTCTCTAAAAATGTGAAAAAAGACTATAAAATAGGGATGGTTGCCCTGTATTCTATAGATGGTAAATAATTTAAAAAATTGTTTGAAGAATATTGGAAAATTTTAAGCAGTTTTCCGGAAGTTACGAAAATAGTAGGAGATGTCCCTATTTTTGTTAATAAAAAGGTAAGAGTTTTAAAAATATTCACCAAGATAAAGTTAAATACATTGGAAAAGGTAAAGAAACAGTTTGGAAGTGCTTGAATTGCAGTCACTGCAAATACTTGTATAATGGTTCAGCTGAAATTTGCATTAATAATATAAAGATCAAAGTGTTAAGTACTAATATTTGCAGATGCAAGTTTGTAGTTTATCTACCTGCTCCCATTGTACTTCATATTATATTGGTAGAACTACCAGGGAATTGTACAGGAGAATACATGAGCATTTATATGCTGTTCAGAAGAGTGATACAACTAATGCATCGTGGAAGCATTATAATATTACCAAATGTAAAGGGTCACCTACATTTTTGGTGTTGGATAAAGTTCTTGATTTTGAAAATAAATTAGAAGCAGAGGAAGAATTGGATTGGAAGGAATATTGTTGGATATTAACATTAAATGCAAGTAGTCCTCCTGGTGTCAATGACAAGGACAATTTTAAAATATATTTAAAAGAAAAAAGGTTAAAACATTGAGCTGTGTTTAGATATGTTTTTATGCCTTTAAAGTTAGCCAAAGCTGTTTTTTTACATTTTGCACTTTGAAGTGTGTATGTGTGTGTGTGTGTGTGTGTGTGTGTGTGTGTGTGTATATATATATATATATATATATATATATATATATATATATATATGGGTACCTGTCAAATCTTCGAACACTCAAAATTTCGAATGTTACATGGTCGAGACCAAATGTTCGAAATTTTGAGTGCTCGAAGATAGACTTTCAATGGCACTGTATGGTGCAGATAGGGAGCATTTCCCTTTTCTGCACTGAAGTGCAGTCTCGGAGTTGGTATATTTAAGTAGGGGGGGTGTGGGTGGTGCAGGGGATCTTGCCCCCCTGCCTACACTGTTAAAGTTTTTTTTCTGTGTTTTCTTTTATTTTTTTATGTTCGAACATCCAAATTTCGAACATTTGGTCTCGACCATGTAATGTTCAACATTTTGGATGTTCGAACATTTAACATAGACCCTATATATATATATATATATATATATATATATATATATATATATATATATATATATATATATATATGTGTGTGTGTGTGTGTGTAAATGATAAGCTTTTTTATGATAATTGAAAGTTGTTTAATTGATTATTTAATTATTTTTAGTTTTTGTATAAATAAGACAAGTGAATGTTTCTTATTCAGTCTGAAGAAGTCTATTACTAGATGAAAGAGCTTACTGGATGAGTTGAGTTTGTGTTGTGCTGGTACAACAATAAAGCTGTGTTGTGACCACTTTTTCTATTTCTTTTGGTTTATCTTATATTGCTACTGTAGTATGGAAGTCCATTGTTGTGATACTAATTTCTTCCAAGATGTTGGTCAGCTTTTTACTCTGGATGTTCACCATGGTCTTCCCCAAGACTTAGGTCAAACAAACTGGACCATCATTTCCAGAGACACTTGTGGATCATCTTTTAAGCAAAAATATTGTGGTGCCACCCCTCAGGTCTTTAGCAGCACCTCATCATTTAGACATTGAATAATCTGTGGAGCCGGTCATTGAGGACATCTGTCATCACTCAGAATAGCTGTTTGAGTGGTCTGGTAAGTAGCCTATGTAGCCATTGCGCCATTTCCTTTCCTTTTACCAGAAGCTTTTGACCACTTTTTCTCATCTGCAGTTCATTTTGTCCAATCCTCAGTATTCTATTGATATTTTCTCTTCTGGACCTAGAATTTCTCATACTTTCTTTTTCATAAGCATAAACAAAAATAATTTATTCAATATCTTTAAATGCCACCTACCTTCTTTTTTTCTTTAGTCCGTTTAGCCCTATCTGAACTCTCCCTTTCACAGACATGTGTAGTGAGTGTATGCCTCATTACCCTTTTTGCATGACAGTCCTCATCTTCATTTTATATGCCATGACTGACATCACTTTCCTTTTAAGTTAAAAATAACCATTTGGGCTTCATTTAAAGAACAGTCCACAATCGCATGCTGCTGCAGTGGTGGAACAGATGTGAACTGTTAACAGCTGCAGATTACAGGTGATAGTGCAAATGAAGCAGTTATGTTCACACACATAGATATATGTAAAGGCATTTGGATTTATGTTTACTCACACTCACACACCACACACACATACGTACACACATGCACTCACATATAAATATGCATGCATCTTGTGGTATAGAACCAACCTAGAAACACTATTCCTAATGTAAATGCAGTTTTAGTTAGAGTAAACTCACTTCCCAGGACAAGTAAGAAAGAATATATTCACATAATTCGGGTTTTAAATGTCTCATAGGAACTTACAGCACAAACTAAAGTGCTGCCAATTATCCAGCACATAGAGCTAACTCACCACAGGTCTCTCTCTCTCTCAACAGTCTTTTCTCCTTGCTCACAAAAATTTTCAGGTGTCTTTTCAGGCAGTCCATAGCTTTTTGATATCACAATTGACTCACCCAGGATTTTATCTCTAAGCCCAGATCTCCTAGGCAAATGTCTCTGCCTTTGTGTTTCTGGCCCTCTCTTTATATAAGAAGTATGTGGTCTGTCCTACTCAGGGCAGGTTTGGATCTTCCTGTGAGACTTCTCCAAAACTGCAGATCCTCATACCCCCTGACTAGTTGCTAGTGGGCAATATGCTACATGATACCTTCCATCTCAGATATGGAGGTATGAAAACCATCAGTCAGCCAGATTACACCTTGACTGGTGTACATATTTTATGTATTTATTTAATGTTTGTTTACCATGAAAGTCTAACTGGGACAGAGCCCATTTTCAGCGGAGTCCTAGGGAGAAAGGCTCCAGACACATGTCTTTGGAATGTGGGAGGAAACTAATGCATGCGGAGGAAACCCACCTGAACAGAGGGAAGACATGCAGACTCCACAAAGAAGGCACCCCAGCTGAGAATCGAACTGAAGAACCTCTAACTGTGAGGTGAAAACAATAACCTTTGCAGCACTGTGCTGACCACACATTCTGTGTTCCATGAGTATTTTCATTCCATTTCAGACACTAGTTGACAGTGTATATGAACTTGAAACAAGTATAATATCTCAATTCTATCTGCCATGTACAGTCTTTTTCCTCATAGATGTTTCTCACTGGCTAAGCAGTTTAGTCAGTATTGTTGCTAGTAAGTACAGAAAAGGAATTTTGTTTTTGTGCACATTACAATAGCTACAGTAATTGGATGTAAATCATGTGACAGACTTTAGTTATAAGAAATCTATTCAACTGGCATTGTCCTGTCCATATCTGTGTTGTTAGTTGCCATTGTCTCACTAGGCTTGCTAAATTGATTTTCAGTATATTTTTGTTAAGTTATTTCCCTGGTTGCCAGACTCTTAGAAGGTTAATAGGAACGTCTTCTCCAGTTTAAAGGAATTATTTTCTTTTTGAAGTTTTGCTACATCAATATGACCTTCTTGCATATGACATAATAAAAAGTGAGGGGTAATGGGGATTGTTTTAAGTTAGTTTGTTTGTTTCCTCCAAAGGTTTACTTTAGATGTTATTGTTAGCTTCAAGATTTTTACATGTAGTAGTTATCATGAGGATAATATTATACTATTCATTCAGTTTGCAACACAACATTGCTTCGTCTTTTCTCCCTGCTGCATATTAACAAGGTTTTATTTCTTTGACATTTTTGTTCAGTCTTCTAGATATATGCTGATAAACTGCACTTCAGTCACTGTTATTGCATCTCTATATTTCTTTACATACAGCTTTCTTATGTACATCACGGATCAGTCATACCTGTCTAGTGTCATTTATATTTTTCAGACTTCTTTTGTTTATAGGCAGGGATACTTCATTGTTCTGCGTAAGAGTCTATTTACATTTTTTAGCTTTGTTTTCAGTATTATTGAGTTATGCCTTTTGTGACTCATTCTGAGCTTATACGTTCTAATATTTTTGCTTTTGGTTAAGCAGGGTACAGTTATCTAATAGCTCCTGCCAAACTTTTCATTCTGTAAACACAATGTCAGACTGATTTTAATTTTGTCAATCAAGTTCCAACATCATATCAGTTTGTTCTTTTGCTTTTTGATTTATAATGTCTCTTGACTTAGTATTTGCAGGATTATTTTTATACTTCACTGTTCCTACTTGTACAGAAATATCAGAAAGTCTTTTTGAACATCTTTTGAACATTCCAACGTTTTGTGTCTGTTTTGCTTTACCACGGGCCAGATTCAGGAAGCCTCCGTGTAAGAGTTATAACTCTTACACGGAGGCTGCAGTTAAACTGTGTGATGTCAGCATGTCATGCATATGCATGAGGTGCATGAGGCATGCTGAATCACACCAGTAACTCTTACACGGTCCGTGTAAGAGAGTAGGGGCGTGTCTGTAGGCTAAGCTCTGCAAGTGGACACGCCGGAAAACTATAATGGCTGAAAGTAAACAGCCACGAGAAAGGCCATGAAAATGTGAATAAACACACTATACAACACATGCCCCGACTGGCCATCAGTGTATAAAGTGAAGAGATGTCATAAAAGTAAATGAAAACCTTTTTTTGTTAAACCCGTAAATGTTTGCTACTGTGTGCGGGTGTGCTACTAAGCGCAATCACAGTTAGCAGTCAGGGGATAAGGATTTAAGAACTACATATGCAAAGTAAGTCAACAAATAATAGCTTAGTGGTAGAGTAACCGCCCTATGTGTAGGCAAGCAGGGTTCGAGCCCCTACAACAACCTTTTTTTTATTTTTGTAAATAAGCACTAAAAAGCCCCCAGACAGTATTGTACAAATGTAAATGTATTCCCTTTTGTAAAATGGAATGAAACAGAGCATATATTTTGAAGTAACATAAGAATGAAAATAGTCAGAAATGTACTGATAGCTAAGCTGCCGTGAGACAGAGTGCCCGTAGCCGAGTAGTGTTTAAAAAGCTGCAAACTGCGTGCCCGTTGCCAAGCAGTGGATAAACAGGCTGAAACTGTGTGCAATTAGCTGAACATGTGTGTCACTAGCCAATTACGATTTATCCCAGCGCACACCGTTTGCGCGCCGCTCCCACAAGCTAACTGCCAGTGCGCATGCGTTACCTCCGCGCAAACGAGCGCAGACCAGGTTTAAAGTGCTTAAAAGTGCTTTTGGCATGTTTGATTGACAGGTCTTCAACTCATTTCTGTCAGGAAAAGCAAAAAGCAGTTGCCAGATTCGAACACAGGATACCATGCACTAGAGTCAAGGAACTAAACCACCAAGCCATGACAGCAATACCTAGAAAAGCAGAAATAGCATATATATGGGATAAAACCCAGAATGGAGCATGAGAAAGCATTTTCAGTGAAGTAGATACAATTCCAAAACGGCCAATCAGAGAAATGTGCGCAAAAGCGGCATATATAAGCCCCATAGGCGGGAATACACAGCATAACTGATTGTAGAACAGACTTGCAGTCAGCATGAGTGGAGTAGGTGAGGGACGTTGCTTTCGAGCACAGCGTTGGGGCGTTGAGGAGTCCAGATACATGGTCTGGCTCCTTGTCCATAATCACGAGGCCCAACTCATGCAGGGCCAGGTCTCATGGGGAGTATATAGGGCTGAGGCGTGGGACCAGTTGGCTCGTGAGCTGACCAGTGCGACTGGCATTCCACGCACTGGTGAGCAGGTCCGTCACCAC
>NC_056748.1:573545714-573645714 GCF_019279795.1 Protopterus annectens
GGGGGCGCATATTGCTGGCCACAACCTCCACGGTCACTAGGGACATATATATGATCACTGACATGTGGTGACATGGCATCCAGGAACTGGTGCAGTACCCTGGAGGCTGATGCCTGTGATATCCCCATCATATCGCCAGTTGGTCTCTGAAAGGTACCTGTTGCTAGTATTCTTAGGCCAGCACATACCTTGGTTTCCACTGGGATGGGTTCCCTCTGTTGGTTCTGTGTGTGAGGCGTGGCCTGCACAGCTCAACAATCTGCTGCAGGAGCTCTCTGTCCACTCTATAGCGCTCTACTATCTCCAGCTCATGTAACCCATGGTAGGTGACCCTAGGCCTGTATACTCTTCTCCTTCTCCTCACTCTGGGTTGTCTGTCAGCATCTGCATTATCACCAACCTCGGCAATTCGCCTATGTCTGATTATAACAGCTATGGCAGCCCCTAGCATTTCTGCTCTGAGTTCAGCTTTTTTCAGGTTTCAACTCTGATAGCTTAGTTTCTGGCAGTATCTCTTGTGAGAAACAGCCTGCACTGCTCTTTGTTGTGTTTTAAGTGCTGGGTTGGGCTTCTAGTCTGCCTGTGTAATTGCCTGCTTCTAATTGTTTCCACCAATTAACTTTAGTAGTATCTTCTGGCAGTTTCCCTGTATTTTGGTTGTTTCCTATTTCCTCTCTGTTTCCTGAGGGGGAGCAATGTGCACACCGGCTTACACACGCTCACAGTAACTTAAACGCGTGTACACATCCCTACACGGTGTTACACGCACACATCCTTACACGGTGTTAGCTAGGCTGATTCATGCTAAAACGCGCACACTGCCTTACACACGTGCACGCCCGCGCAAACCGTTGTAAACAGTTTGCAACACGCTCCCACAAGTAGAACCTGCCTTACACGCGCGCATGCACGTATTTCAAGAAACTTAGAGTGTAGGGATAGCGTATGCCCTCAATTTCTTGACATTCCCAGTGTTCTGTTGGGACACACCTCCTCCCTGATGTCTGTCTGTCATCTCTTACCTTACATTGCCCTCCAATCTGGTACATTTCTTTCTATCCTTCCCGCCCATGATGGCACCTACCTCTTACTCTGTTCCTCCGCTTTCTCTAACTCTTACACGACTCAGAAAGTGCTCATTACTTATGTGGCAGTGTGATTCAGTATTGTAAGCCTCATTTACATAGGATTGCCTAGTAATGCTTAGTTACATATCTTACACGGAGCTTCCCTCCTTGACAACCACTAAACGGAGGCCATATTGTTTTGCTCTGCAAGTCCCTCCATTGACATTTCATGTAATACATAAATCCCACAATTGTGGGCTTATAAGCTTCGGTTTTCAGTTTTAGGTAGCGCACCCGTTTGCTGGTGTGCGCTACAGTTAAACACATAAATCCGTGAAAAAAAAAAAAGTTATATAACTTTTTTTCAACATTTTCATGCCAATGGCCACATATTTGGCCATTGGCATGCTTAATGTAACAAATGCACCCTTTATTTGGAGCTGACATAGCTCCGTTTTAATTTGCAGAAATGTACTCAGTTGTCAGCTGAGTACATTTCTGCAACACGTCCGTTACACGGACTGGTTTGAGCCGTGGATCGCTCACATACCTCATTTGCATATCTTGGAGCTGCAAATGAGGTATTGAGCATTCCCCACTCCGTGTAAGAGACGTGTTAGCTGTCTCTTACACGGAGATTTGGGCTGTTGCTGAATCAGGAGGCTTACACGGAGGCTTACACTACTCTTGAACTCCGTGTAAGCCTTCCTGAATCTGGCCCCACATCTTTTGTTGTTCATTGAAAGCCAATAACTCTGTAAACTTCTCTGTCACTTTATTTTCATTCATAGAAATCACCTGTTCCACCTGTTCCCCCATTGCTCCATCTATCTGCTTAAAGGCACTGGTCTCTGGTATCACTTCAACTTTCTTAGTTAATGCCCTGACTTTATCTACTATGTCTAGCAGAGCAACATAACACTGAGGGAGTTTCTTATTTGCTTTCATATGTTTTTGTTTAGCCCTTTGCTGCTTAACCAGTGTTTTTGTAATGACCCTTATTGAATTGTCAAGGTCTTGTTTGAAACTAAAGTTCTGTTCTTCAGTGGCATCTATTCTAAAATATTTAGAAACTTTAGAGCCAGTGTCATCCTTTTCAGCTAAGGTACAACCTTGCATACTTGCAGCACTGCACAACAAATATTAATTTGCTTGTGCCTATTGTAGATATGTTGATGCAGAGCATTCCTAGTCTTGATATATTGCTGTATTGGTTGTGACCATATTTGGTTGACCATCTCCACTTTCTTTTATTAACCCATGTTTCTGTAGCTCAGCAGAATTTAACATTTGCATTGTTCTGCTTAACGCCTTTCATTTTTAATACAGGTAATTCACAATCACTTTTGTTATATTACACAGAGGTGAACCCCCCCCCCCTTTTTACTCTTACAAGTTTTACCTTCAGAGCTGACACCTCTTTTGTGCTTTCCACAGTAATGTACCATCTTCTCCCTGTCAGAGTTTTTTTAACTTTTTAAAAGCAATACTGTTTTGTTCTCATCATCAGACTCCATTTTCCTTGTCAGAGGATTTTACTTGTAAAAAAATGCACTAATCATAATTTTACAATGCCATCAGTCCTTTCCTGAAGCAATTTCATTGCACTTCTCCTGAGTTCAAGTCCTTACTATAACATCACAGAACTTCTTTTCCCAGACTACATTATAAGTGTCATGAAGACCCACTTTTACTGCTGGAGCAAGCTCCAGATGGGAACTCATTAAATGCTCTTTTTGAATATCCCAGTTCATTTGTAATAACAATGCCATAATCATAAAGACTTGCTTTTCCCCCTAGGTGTCTCATAAACTTTATCAAAAGTTTTTTGCTACTCTTCAAACAGCACTTAGTACAATTCAGTGTTGTATAAAATTACAGACTTGCCACTAACAGCACCTGATAAAACTTTGCATTATATATACTTTGCCATAGGCAGCACCTAGTAAATTTTAATGTTGTATATGCTCTGCCATACAGAGCACCCAGTAAAATTCAGTGCTATATGACATCATGCCATTTATCAGTGCAATTCACAAACTGCACACTTCTTTACTTTTTATTTCTAACAAGTAGCCCTTATGAACACCAAGTTTTCAGCAGTTCCTATCAAAAATAAAGTATTTTGATTTAGGCTAACACCACTAGCTTATTAAAAAAGATTATCTGCATGGGTGTATTATTGTAGTGAGGGCTGGCTGAAAGGTCTATCCTTATAATTATTTTCTGCCTTTTCACGTTTGATTTACTTAAACATTAATTAAGAAAATTAAGTTATAAATACCAATGTATGAGTAAGCATTTGCATTGCAACTCGTGTATGATGTCTTATAGTAGAAGATTTCCCTTCTCTAAATATTCTTGTGACTTACTTGGATTCCTTATTTGTTCTAGGATTAGGTGTTTAATCTAATCACTACTGTTAGCTCCCCTTCCTGGCTACCTAGATTTCCACCTTCCAGCTTCATTCTACTTCTCTGACTGTCAATGTTTCCTTTCCTGTCACTTATGCTATGGGAATTACCTTTATATTCCATCATGGATATTTTCATTTTAGTTGCTGTTTCCATTTAATCTGGTTGGAAATAGGGGAAAGACTTTCTTGCATATGAACATACTTCCACAGAGGCAAACTTCGACTCACTATTTCCTGTCTCAGACTGGATGCTTTCTGCTGTACTCTCCAATATTCCATTTCTCTTATCTACCCTACCTTCAGTCCCACCCACTTCCTAAGTCATGTAACTTTCCTGTATTGTCTTATTTTACAATGTAACATATAAATACTACACTCCCTTCCTCATGCAACATATCAGATTTCACCACATGCAACTTTACCACCTATCACATTCCTTGTTGTGGTCCAAACATTAACCTCCACTCACCAGTTACTTTATTTTAGTTATCATTTTAAACTTTACAAGTGGTATGGTACTTCATGTATTCTTTCTTCTTTTCTCATCTTTACACCATCTAAATATCATTACACTATTTGTAACCTGTACACTTCCTCTCAGTCCAAATAAATACAACCCAATAAATACACACTGTTTCTAATGCATAACATCTTCTCTGTATGATCGAATTCCTACCTTACCCCCTTTTCCACAGTTTCCTACCCCAAACAATAGTTATATCAACTGCCTGCATATATTTGCAGTATACTCTACCATTCCACAAAATTTTACAAAGTAAGGGATTACATCTGAGTCTCTTTACTCCTTCTCTTCTAAAGTCTTTTCCTTAAGTCAAAGATGAAAGATTTGATCTTGCTAACTTATCTAATACTTTTGCTCAAATGTGGAAAATCTGACCACAGCTTATACCAGGCTAACTCTTGGATATCTATATACACACACATCAGGAGAAACGTAAGAGATCAGACCCTTGACCATTGTATATACCAGGTTATTTATTAAATCACTTTGTCTGTTCAAAGTTGACAGATTTGAGCAATGTCTCTACCCCTGAAGTCATTAAGTTTTAGGCTTATCTTAGTCACTTAGTCATCTTCTCACATAACATTATTTGAAAGGTAAGAGACGTTATTTGTCCTTTTCTAAGTTATGTTTGACACTTAGACAAATAACTATAACCATCTCTACTTCCCTGCACTCTCACTTCCATCTAATATAACTATACACTCCCCATTCTTTCTATATAAAGGTGTTACTCTTCTTATGACCCAAGCAAGGTGAATTTCCATGCCATCTAATCATCCATTACTGGCCATTAATATGACCAAATCTGTCAAAGTTTCTATATGTCTATCTTTTCTACTGTTATCCCTCTGCATTCTCTGTCTCATTCTATCTACCAGTCATTCCTATAAGTTCTCCTACCACCTGCATTTAAATTCTGACAAAATAACAAAGGTTTCTCTAAACAGCTCTCTTTTCTATGCAGTCCCCCACAACATCTGTGTATTCTATTCTGCCACATTTTAACTGGAAAGCCACACCCTTTGACTCTTCTAACCCTATCTCCCACAGTGAGTACCATAATTCTTTAGAAAACTTTTTTTTCCTACATGTCTAGCTCACAGTACTTATATTTTGCTTTGGTCTGTCTCCACACAGATGGTGATCCTGGCCATCCAGTCCTATCATTTGTATCAACTGCCAATTACACTATATTAATTCAGTAAAATATTGATAGTCACAGCCCACTATAATGCATGGAGCCTAATAACAAATTAGACATACCTGAAGCAGGGGTAAGCCAGTAAATCCTAGTATTATTTCAACAGCTGAAACCTGATTTAATGAAGACTCTTTGCTTTTCTCATATCTTTCTAATCAGTACTGCATTCATGCAAACAATAGAACAGGTCCACAGGTCCTAACAGAAGAACTTTAATCCTTATTTTAAAAAATGTATCCTCAGCTGTCCAAACAGATCTTAACCTTCGCATTAGGGAGATAATATTCTAGAATAACATCAGCATCATACCTCTCAAATTCTTAGAGCAAGAAATCTGAACAAAGCCATAAATAATGGAGGGACAAAGGAACAAAATGGGGACAATGTTTAAATGTTGCTTTTGCCAGCAGAAAGTTGATAGAATAACAGGTTTTGCATTAGCATGCATTTTCTGAAGGTTATAAAGTCTGAAACTCAAATTCCTATTATTTTCTGACTTCAATTCTCAATGCTTTACCAATGATTTGCCTGAAAACCAAAATTCTATGAGGAGCAGACGAAAAATATGAAGCAAAAATCTTGACATTCTGCTGAAATCTGTACAGCTGAGAGATATGATTAGCATTGATATAGCTTCTAAGTATATTTCCCCTCAAGCAATTCTATCTGCATTTAATAACAGCACTGAAACCCTCTCTCACATCCTCCTTGGAGATAAAATAGTAGCTTTGTACTTTTTAGTACCTTTAATTTAGATTGGTTAAATATACTTCATAAGCATTTCAAACAGCACACAAGCCTTTACAGTCTAACATAACTTATTACTGAACCAACTCATCTAAACGCACCCCTTGCTAAAGTACAGTTTTGGACCTGATACTAACAAACATTCCTCATAGTTGCCTCCTCACACACATACTCCCAAATAATTCCCTTGCTGTCTGTTCCCCATTCACGTTATAAAGGTCTTCTACTGTTAATAGCCAGCAATTCTCTTCTCATTGAGAAAAAACCCTTATAATGACCCTCCAAAATATAAACTGGACCCCTCTATGCACTATTTCCAGTTCTAACTGTATTCTAGGACTATTCTATTCTCTGATCCTCCCTCTTCAGGAATCATATTAGCCAATCAAAAATGTAGACATCATAGTCCCCATTAACCCTGGCTCACACCAAAATGTAAAAAAGAAAATTAAGCTGAGATATAAGACCTTGGTAACGTGGAAAACCTTAAACAACCTTGAACACCACTCTCACTACTCAAATCTTAGAATGCAAACTGGAATACATATCAAAGAAGCCAATCTAATTATTGTACAGCACAGAAGCAACTCCTCCTTGACAATCCTAAATATTACTGGACAGAGACTACAAAAGTTTAGACAAATGCATGGATTTGTCAAACGTATCAATAAATGACTCACACGAAAGCCCACTGTCCCCTGAATACATTTCAGGGGATTTGAAAAAACATTTTCAGAATCCCAGTAATATATCAAATTAATCATCTCCCACACTGCCCTATAACCTCTCAGAATTTATGATCTTCTCACCAAGCATCCTTAATAGGGCATTTTGTGCATTTATAGCTCTCCATCCTAAATTCCTGAATAAATCTACACATTTCTTCTAGCAGACCACTTTATATTCAACTCTACAGGTATTCTACTTATGGAATGGAAGAGTGCAGCAATCACTGCATTCTCAAAATCAAGTAAGCCAACAAAACTATAATGCTTACATCCAATTGCTGCCTATTTACATATAGTGAAATCTCTGGAACATATCCTCTACATGTAAGTTGTTCAGTTCATAAAGGATAGGTGCATTCAGTCACCTACACAGTATGGCATCTTGCCTAGTTTTAACATTTCTACAGCTCTTCTTTTCCAAGCCACAAAAAAAAAAAAAAAATGTTGTAAGTTTTGACAAATGGCATTTAACATGGGCTGTCTTCGCAGTTCTCAAGAAAGACATCAGCTCAAGTAGATAACATTCTCCTTATAAAACAAATTTCTTCTCTGTTAAATCTGGCTTACAAACTATCATCACAACAGACCTTTCCAAGTCAAAGCGACTTTTCCATTTGTAAAACATTGACAAGGAATCTTTACAGCATAAACATAGTTATGCAGATTATTTCCTCCTACTTAGAAATGCCAGTGATATAGTTACTATACAAAACATATAACAGAATGACTTTAATATAATTTGTCACTGGTTCACTCAACATCAGTTTATACTACATTTATCTAAAATTAAATCCTTATTATGTTATTTGGAACCACCCAAAGACTCATTAAATATCATATACAAAGAATTTTCTCAACATTTATTTTTATTTTTGCTTTACTTTTGCTCTCATTATGTACATTTTTTCTTTAGTCACTTCAGTAGAATTATGCTTATTATTTATATTAAACTTAGAGAATTGTCTTACTGTACATCTGTTCTCCAGCAGGGTATTAATGCACAAGTAATGCCTGGTGAAAAATGAGTCTGCTGCTTCACAGCAGCTTATCAAGCCTGAGAAAAACGGTACGGCTGCCATTATTTTATGCTCGCTAAGGAGCACTTTTGCTGTTTAGTGAGTGTAAAATGAAATAAAAGTAAAAAAGTGTGTGTATGTGTTTGTTTGTGAAACTGTATGTGTGTGTATGAGCGTGTGTGTGTGTGTGTGTGTGTGTGTGTGTGTGTGTGCGTGTGTGTGTGTGTGTGTGTGTGTGTGTGTGTGTGTGTGTGTGTGTGTGTGTGTGTGTGTGTGTGTGTATGCGTGTGTGTGTGTGTCTGTGTGTGTGTGTGTGTGTGTGTGTGTGTGTGTGTGTGTGTGTGTGTGTGTGTGTGTGTGTGTGCGTCTGTGAGAGAGAGAGAGACTAAGCTGTGTATGAGAGGGAGAGAATGGGCTGTCTGTAAAATTGTTGTGTTTTACTTACTTTTTTCAAGTACTATATTATTTTTTATATCTATTTCTGATGTAAAATGCTTCCTCCAACACATTAACATGTCCTACAAAAAGTTTGAAACATTAGGCGGGGAAACTATTTTACATCAAAAATATACAAAAAAAAATAATATAGTACTTAAAAAAATAAGTAAGTAAAACACAACAATTTGACACCAAGCCCATTCTCTAAGCACAATAATGCCCTCCAGGGTGTGTGTTAATGTGTAATTATCGCCCTTCCAGGGGTGCAGAATACCTGGGTAGGTGTTAATTACACATTAACACACACGTCCTGTCAGGCATTATTGCTTACTTGTTTTTCTGTTTACTGTAGGCTGAGCGGCTGTTCAGCTATTGCCTGATTCCATGTCATGTGACCTAGAATTCTAATGATGCAATTGTTAGTTCAAACAGTTCAACAGTTTGTAGTGAGTATGTGATGTTCATTATATTGATCACTACTGCAGTAGCCTTAGCTATGTAGGTTATATCCTGCCAAGGATATAACAGCCGGCCAGCTTCCAAAGCTTCAGAGCACCTTCCACATACCCAAACTGTCAGGCAGCTCAAGATGACCTGACTAAAACACAAGGGCAATAATGGAGAACACTAGACCACAAGAGTGTTGTTGCATAGCTCTCAGAACACTACAGCAGCTGCATAATATCTAGGAGCTGCTACATGTTATCTTGGCCAAAGATCTCAACTTCTTTGCTCAATAGACAGGGGCAAAGCTAAAATTGATGGGTAGAAAACCCATTATTGTTACTCATGCCTCTCAAGTGTACCTCATTATGAGGAATGTTCTTCATTTTGACTCTTAAAAAGCCCATGTTCCTCACTGTTCCACATTTGAAGTTCGTGTTATGTATTCACTGTTAAGAATCTTTCCAATTAATGTCACGGACAGCCAAGACACATGATTAGCAATAATAAAAAGCATTTTCCTTTTATCATATTTAGTGGTAGTAACAGTTTCAGGTGATAATGGAGACCACTGGATTTTGTGTAATCACAACACTTAGTATTCTGGATTTGCACTTGCATGTGGTCCAGCATTCTCCCTCATCACCGAAACACGTTTGGGTAGAAAGCACTTCAGAGCTTTACTGACACTGAAGAGTAAGCTCCTACGCGGCTTTCGAGGATAGATGGTTGGCTTGTGCTTTCCTTTGCTGGGCAGAAAGGTTGCCTACAGGGAAAGCGATTAATTCATTTTGTTGATGCTTTCTTACTTTCCTCATCAGGAATTTTATTTTAAAGCTAGGAATGTTGTGTTTTAATATACTGTCTCAAGACTGTAACATACTTTTACGCAGAGTACTCATTTATTTTTTCTGTTATTATAAAAGTGGTCTAAAGTAACTAAAAACATTTTTCTGTGGAGAAATGGTGTTTATTTTACTTTTGTGGGCTGGCATAGTGTTTTAAAGTGCATTTACTCGTGTTTACTGGCAATTGCTGCTTGTCTTCCCTGGGAAAGAGGCACAATTTTTGGCTTGACCATGGAACAGACTACCAGTCCCATGATCAGTCTTTTTCCCGCTCAGAAAGAAAAAAATTAACAGCCTTTGCCCACATAGCAGATTAGCAATGTGCACCAGCCACATATGGCTGGTTCTGCTGTGGCCATTTCTTGTACCTCAGAACAGTCATCTTTTACCCCAGATCTCTGGTGTGGAATCTCACTATGGACCTGGAGGGTTAGCAACATTCTCTGCAGTTGTCGAGGTTCCCTCAGTGGGCAAGGGAAAGCCACTCTTGTCAGTCCAAGGAGAAGGAGCATAGAAGGTTTTCCTGTTGTGTCAGAATGGTGTGCCATCCCTGGGGAATCTGCTGCTGCCTTTAGTAACATGGCTGGCCCAATGTTTCATGTCAAAAAGAAACAGAAAACCAGGCATGTATCTATTCCTCCTCATTTTATTTTGATTGGAGTCATTTACTGGGTATGGCTCAGGGTTAGGCTCAGGCTATTGATCTTTCTTGTAAAGTAGTTTCTGGAAAAAGTAAAGAGGGATTCCTCTTTTTCCTGAAGAGATTCAAGATTCTGAATCTGAACAGGATGATGCAGGGATGGATACAGTTTTTTCCATCAGATTTATGAATCAGACTCAGAGCAGATGATTCTCCCTGAGGGGATTTCTCTTTCTTTCAGACTATTGGTAGAATGTACCAGTGTTTTCAGTGAGAGTGCACTAATGTTTCTTAGTTCATCAGAAAATATTACGAGTTCTTACAGATGTTCTGTCTGCTTTCGAGGATGTGCGTGTTAATGCCTACAATTTTCCTGATAGCCAGCCAGCTGCCCCTAAAAAGGCAGCTAGGATACATACAATTCCTCAGTTTTTTTTAAATTTTTATACACTATACCTAAACCTGACCCAGCAGGTATAGCCTTATAGTTGATCCCACTGCTGCTAACCACCTAGTCAATTCAAATTCTTCTCTTTCTGATAAGGATGGGAAAATTATTGACAGGTGTGGAGAAAAAGTGTATACTTCTGTAACTTTGAATTTCTGAATTTTGAATTGTCAGGATCATATGTTAAAAGTTTATTCTGACAAATTGTGAAAGTATGAGGGATGTTTTATCTGCAGTTTCTTCTTGTAAGGAAAAATCTGCTTTATATAACTTAATTTCTTCTATTGCACAGGTCACTACCAATTGTTTACAGTGCTTGCATGACTCTGCCAATACCTCTTCCAGGGCTATGGCCACTGTTAGTGTTTTGAAGAGGTTTGTATGGCTGCATTCCCAGAACCACACAGATAATGATGTTAAAAATAAGATTTTAAATTCTCCTTTGGATAGAAATTTAGTGATTGGCCCCTCTGCTGTAAAGGTGATCAAAACATGTGATGAAAGGAAAAGGAGCAAGCTGGTCCAGAGACTCTCTAAGATTTTTTTCAGCCGTCCTTCTCTCAATTTTTCCAAAGGATTTTCTATCTCCTCGTCCAGTTTTGGGGAAAAAAAACTGAATTAACAGTCTCAAAAAGTACAGGTAAACAGACATTTAAGAAGAAATTGTAAGGGGGATCCAAAAAGAAGTCTTGAACCTCCTAAAACCAAGGGCAGTCCAACAAGTCTGAATGAGTATTCAAGAGAACTTCTGAATCTTTCATTCTCTGGCCCATTTTTATTCTAGAAAGTCTGAATCTCCACTTTTCTGTTTAGCAGCATATAGTTTCAGACAAAAGGGTTTTGACAATTAGTCATCAAGGTACAGATAGCAGTGGGAGAAAACTCCTCCTTACCAGATGGGCTATTTCTCATTCTCTAGAGCAGTCCCTTTTGTTTTCACTGGTTCTTTATCACATGCTGTCCCAAGGAGTGATACAACCAGTTCATCTTTCCCAAGTGGGGAAGGGCTTTTAATCAAGGATGCTTCTAGTGCCAAAGAAATAAAATTATTGGGGCCAGTTCTGGAACTTTCTTTCCTAAATCTGTTTGAAATAGTGCCCAAATTCAAATTTATGTCACTTCACAACCTGTTATGTCTTGTTCCCCTTTTGAGTTTCTTGGCAACAATGGACTTAAATGATGCTTATCATCACATCCCTATTCATCGAGTCTTCTGATGTTTCTTAAAGTTGTATGGGTCTGGATCACATTACCAGTTGTCTGCTTTACCCTGTGGAATGTCCACTAGCCCCAGTTACAGCTCACTGCAGGCTACAGAGTCCATACATTTTTTAGTAATTAGATGACTTGCTTATCTTTGCACAGTCTTTTTCAAAGTGTCAGGAATCTCTCTCTTGGGGGAAAGATCTCGTACACAAGCTGGGATTCCAAGACAGAGAACATTCAAAAGTCTTCCTTGACTCCTTCACACAGGACTGTGTTCCTGAGATACATGAAAAAATAGGGTCCCATTCACGTTGTCGAACTTTTACAAGTTCAAACATCATATGGTCAAAACCATATGTTTGAACTTGTAAAACTTCAAACATTGCAACGGAGATAACCCTAAGATAAGCTTTCCCTTTCCTGCAATGTAGTGCAATCTCAGAGTTGGTATATTTAAGTAGCTGGGGTTGTGGGGGAATGCAGGAGCACTTGCCCCCTGCTTACATCCTTCAGGTAAGTTTTTTGTGTTTTTTTTCATTACGTTGTCAAACTTTTAAAGTTCAAACATATGGTGTCGACCATATGGTGTTCGAATTTTTAAAGGTTTGACAATGTGATATAGATCTGAAAAATAGATTTTTATCTAGATCTATTTCTAAGGTTCTCTACTCAGACTTTGGTCACTATGAGGGAATATCTCAGGATTTCTGGTGTCATAGGTTCATAGGTGTGTACTAGGCTAATGGCCCTGAAGCCTTTACAAGCCTAGTCCATAGGATTACCCTAGCATCATGCCACCCGACCTTAGTTCCCAGTGCCTCTGTCGAGTAGAGCCACTGGAGTGATCCTTGGGGTGAATTTTCTATTTCCCATCCACTCGTCAAGATTTCTGTTAAAGAGGCCCAGTGATGTGCTCTGCTTGGCATGTATGGGAAGTCTATTCCATAGCATGGGCAGTCTCTGGGTTATGAACCTGTCCCTAAAGCACATTCTGTTGATTGTGGTAATGAGATTGAGGTCTCTGGAGTGTGTGGTGTGGAAAGATTGGGATTTCTTTGGGTGTAGCATTTCTAACAGAGCTGGGTCAGACATGGCTTTGTAAATCAAGCAAAGATCGCCTCTAAGTAAGCGATATGAGATAGAGAATAGTTGGAGTTTTTTGAGTCTGTCCATATAGGGCAAGTATTTAAGGCCTAAGATCTTCTTTGTGAGGTACTTTTGTGGCCTCTCCAGTTGTTGCAGGTGTCTAGTGAGGTACACGCTATGTCTAGTGAGGTACATGTAATCATGGCATCTATGATTCTCATTATAGCTCTGGCAGGACTCCGCATGAGAATGATACATTGGTATCTGAAATCTCGTTGGCCCCAACATTAACACCCTTTATCTTTTCAAATACCAGTGCTGAGGTTTGTCAAAACTGAAATATTTTGATGGAGACAACAGATATCCTTAAATCTAGGTCTCCCCTTCTCTCTCCCTACTTCAAAGCAGTCAGTCTCCAGAGATACTTCAAACTTTGTTTGGGGAGCAGATTCAGGAGGGATAAAAGTGCAGGGGGTGTGGGACACCAAGGACATAAATATCAAGGAGATGCTTGCCCTGATCAAGGCACTCCAACTCTCTGAATCATCTTTGGTCCCTGGGACTTCTTCAAGTGATTACAGACAAAACCAGACATGTGGTATATCAAAAAGCAAGAGGTAACCAGGTTGTACTCCCTTTGCAGAAATGCCATATGTGACTACCAGAGTTCTGGCGGGTGATTTTCCATTTTCTTGTCAGAAGAACTGTGGTGCCTGGTCGCTGGGATATTCTTGACAGACTGGTGAGAGGCTTTTGGCCACCATTTTTATACTTTCATAAGATTGTGGATCCCTCCAAACACTTTGTGGATTACAAATAGCTGAGATCCATATGAGCTCCAACCTTGGGCCCCATCATGCTGGCAGTAGGACTGTAAGTAGTCACTGGCCAGTGAACAGGGTACAATAGAGTGGCTCATAGTTGGTCTGTTTAGATTGATCTAGGGGATAGAGGGTGTTAGTAGTGTTGCCCTAAAGATTCTTTATTGCTAAATGACATTGCATGTTCTCATATTTGTATTGTTGTATTATAAATCTTTATTGTTCAGTAACATTGCATTTTGCTCGTATTAGTACTGCTGCCTTCAAGAATCTTTACTGCCCAATGACATTGCATCTTTTTCATATCTGTACTGTTGTATTATAACCCATTTTTTCTCCCTCAATGACATTGCATTTTTTTCCGTGTTTGTATTGCTGCATTATAAAAGCTTTACTGCTCATTGATATTGCCTTCGTGTGCATGTTTGAATGTCAAGATCTTTTCTGTTGAGTTCTGGGGAAGGGGTAAATGTATGGTTTCATTACATGCATATCTCACTCTGCCTTACTGCTAACTGGTGCACTGTTGAAATAATTTATTTGTTGTTGTGCTATCGCCCTTTAAACTAAAGTGTCACCTAGAACAAAATCTGTTATCACTTGCCACCTTGGGGTGTTGGACCTAAAGAAGGGGTGTCACCAGAGTCAGGTAGGAAGGAACCCATATCTACTTCAGATACACCTGCATACATACTGAAAAAAAACAAGAATGAACACCTGCAGCACAGCATGCATGGCTCATAACTGCCCTGGTGTAAGTGTAATCATGGCCAGCTAAAGTTCTGCCCTGTATAACCATCCACACAAAGTTGAGCATCTGCTGTCCTTGATAGAAGGCCTCTCACCACAGTCAATAGATTTAGGTACTCCAGCAAACATTTCTATTTATTTATTTATTTTTAGCAAAACTGTAGTCTGCATTACATGACTACAAACAGTATCCCTATAGTTTAATTTTAGGTTTTGTCCTTCCTGGGTATTTCACTCCTTGGGCATTTTTCCATCTGCCCTGCTATTATTATAGTCCAGAGCCCTGGCATTTGAACCCTAATTTCCCAAGGTAAGTATCATGCTCTGGGAGATGGCAAGCACCTTGAGATTGATACCATAAACTGTATAAATATCCGAGCACTTTTCTTCTCCAAAATAAGCGCAATACTTTTTTTTTTACTTGTGTTTACCTTTGTAATATGAAACTTACTAACACCACTGATCAGGCCAAAGTCCACTGCAGAAAGACTGAATACACATACTGGCTACTGCTGTCTCTTATTGGAGACCCTCTTCACTCTTCACCTGCCCTATCCCCAATCACCCCTGGTATTGTACATTTATACTTTCCTAATATCCTCTGCTTAAATGCATCCTTTCTTCCTAATGTTCTACTTTAAAAACATACCCAAAAATGTTAGCCAAACTATTGCTACTAAACCTGATTCTATTCAGTTCTCCACTCAGCCTAGCCATTATGACTACCAGTACATACACCAACATAGCTAGCCACACAAAACTGAAATATTTTGATTAACAATAAACAGTAAAACATTAATATAGCAATCAATGTCCAAATATCTAACAGTACTCTTATCAACCAATGTACACTCAAATGTCTATAACTATGCCAACTGAATAAAAAAGTAAACAAATTCATTGACAAGTTATTACACATCTAGTTACTCCAACTACAAATTGGAAACATTAAACCCAACCCTTGACCTGCAAACAGTACTTAAACCATTAAGATCCAATAATTGTCACTCTTTGTTTGGACTATATGTAACAAACTCGAAATAAATCCTCTGTACAGCTGGAAAGCATAAAATTATTTTAATGTCAATAAAACACTTTACGAATGAGCACTTTCGTCTGCTCAAAGCAGACTTCATCAGATCTGATGAAGTCTGCTTTGAGCAGACAAAAGCGCTCATTTGTAAAGTGTTTTATTGACATTAAAAGAATTTTATGCTTTCCAGCTGTACAGAGGATTTATCTCGTGTTTATGGTGGTGCTTCGAATTCTTTTGGTATATGTAACAAACTGTCAGAGTCCCATTTTTGGATACCCTGATGCAAATCAGATATTATAGTTATAACAGAAACATTGTTAAAGTCCTAAATTACTGATAAAGAAACCCTTTCTTCAGCAGGTAGCAAGAACTGAATAGACAAGACTGAACAGAAGAGCTGGTGATATATCAATTATATATTCCAAAAATCTGGAATTAACTAAGAACACTCTAATAATACCCACAGCAGGGAAAATTACTCAGTACTCTCAAATTAGGAACCTGTAAATCTCTTCATACTATTTAATATCATTAACAGTATTACCATAGAGGATATTTTTAATTGGATAATCACATTTCTAAATGAATGTATTATTTTTGCGGCAGAGTTTAATATAGACTATTGTAATATAAACTAGCAAATACATTCAAGCAGACATCATCCAATTATTATCTATAGCCTAACCCAACTTATTACAGTTTCAAGTAGGGTAAGCAAAGACTCAGGAAGAGAAAGCATGCTAGGTTTTCTTCTAATAATCGAGGAATAATGTGAGATGTAAAATGGCTACCACCCTATTCAAAATATTTTAAATGATCTTAAAATATCAAAAATTGTCATATACCTTTGGGTTTATATTTCAAAAGTATAAATCTAGATACATTTGACCTATCTCTTAGAATCGGGTACAGCTTATAATAAAATATGATAAGAAAGGTTTTAAATAATTTACAATCTACTCATAAAATGACCCAAAGCAATCCTGGAATCCAATAAACAATGTTCTCAAATCTAGAAGGAAAAGTCAACTCAATACCCTCTAAAAACAAAGGCAAATACATGGTAGCATTTAATTTTAACATTGATTTTTATATACAAGCCACCATCTTGGCTATAATCCAATGGAATGGCTTTCCCAGGCTCCCAAGAAAATGCCTCATTCTTATTTGATCTTGTCTTAACAGATAATGTGTTGATTAAGAAGTTAAAGCCTACCACACCACCATCTGGCCATATGCCTTCAGAATATGTTAAAAATATCCCATATTGATACTAATAAGATCCATTAGGGAAGTTTATCGCTCATCAGAATGGAAACAATCTTATACCATCTCAAACCATAAAGGTAGCAGGTCTTGGAATTATCCAGCTACAGGCCCTTAGTTGCTTTATCTCCCAGCTTCAAAATTCAAGAAAAAAAAATATTTTCAAACAAATGCTAACATGCCTACTCAACAGAAATTTGCGGCCCCCTTCCTACACACAATATTTTTTCATTCCTAGGTGTAGCACTGAAACAGCATTACTATATCTCTTTAATCTTGATATTCAAAAACAAAAGAAATGAAAACCCATAGTATCCTTATTTCTCGATTTCTCTAAAGCTTTTCATACTTTATCTCACTGATGACTGTTCACCAGTTTACCTAAGCTCACCAAGGCTGTTACCACATTAAAATTATTCAAACACTACCTTACTGAATACTCACAAACTGTACACTGGCAAGACTTTAACTTCCTGTTCCTACCTATGTCAACAGAAATACTACAAGTTGCCATCTTTGAACCCTTATTATTTAACATTTTCATCAATGAAACACAACAAAAATGAGCATGCAAGTACTGGCCAATAAGCCTATGACTCAGCCTTATCATTTTCTGCATCAGCCATACAAGAAATTCAAAACTTCCATATGTGCAAACTCTTTACAGAATTTACAATTACTACTTCATGCAAAAATCAATCAATCAATCAATCAATCAATCAATAAATAAATACCCTTTGCCCTTGATTACCATCTAAGAAACATAAAGCAAATTAGAACTGATGCACTTGTTGATACACCCATAGAACTCTTATCCCAAAGCAAAGCTACTAGAAATTAAAATGGACAAGTACTCAAAATGTCACAATCATATGACCTATATTATGCACAATGTCTTAATAATAAAGGTAATTCAAGTCAATGTGCACTGTCCTTACCTGCACTTTCTTTGCATAAAAATATTGTCTGTTTTATTTTTGGTCTCTTCTTTTTATCTCTCAAAAGATGTCCCTTTAGCAACCACTAACATTCATCTAGCTTCCAATCTTCTATACACTTTATTCATTTAAACAATATTCAAACAAATATTTTAAGGAAGCTAAAATGAAGTTATAATTGAATAGCCAAGTTTGAATTTAATGATCAAAATACTGTCTACCACCATATTGCCCTAAAGAAAACAAGGTGTCTCATAATTTAAAATAGTATATAATATTCTATTAAAGCAAGAGAAATATTCTATTAAAGCAATAAAAATGTCTTAGTATAGCAGACTTACTGCAAAACTAAATCCCCAAAACAAAACTTGGATCTTTAATTCAAAATCTAGTTTGTACTTGAAAATCACATATTCATCATGATGATTCATTACACTCAGTATATGTTGAAAAAGCCAGAACAAGTTCTCAATTGAAATAATAAAATAATTAATGCAAAAAAAGGCAATTAAATATGCCCATGTTTAAAAAAAAGGTTAAATAAAACATGTATCATATAACACAACTATGTAACACTTTCAAAATGTGATACAGAACGTCTTGTGTATAAAGGTAATTCAAATCAATGTGTACTGTCTTTGCCTACACTTTTTTTACATTTCAGAATATTCTGTTTACCTTGCATCATTCAGTTTCTATTTCATTACTGGTTTCTGTTGCATCCCACTATTATATATTTCTAGGGGTCCCCATTCAGAAGATCGAGACAGCAGAACGTTGAATTTCATATGGTCAAGACCACATGATTGACTTTTCAAAATGTTAAAGCTTTTGAATGGATATCACGGTACAGTGGGGATCAGGGAATTTATCTTTTTTCCCAATGTAGTATGATCTTGGAGTTGAATATATAATGTGCAGGAAGCGTGGGAGCACAGCCCCCCACATGGGGTGCAGGGGGACTTGCCCCCTGCAAAAATGTAGATTTCTTTTTCTGTTATTTGACTTTTCAGAAAGTCGATCATATGGTCCTGACCATATAAAGTTTGACTTTCTGTTGAGTCAGTCTTATGAATGGGATCCATTTCTAGGCATTGTCATCATAGTCGGCCTTAGGCATAGGCCAATTAGGCGGCTGCTTAGGGCGCCGCTGTAGCAGGGGTACTTTTCCAGTATTTATTTGGTGTAGGTAGACCAGGATGGGGTACCATATGGTGTGGTGGGGTGCGGTGTGGAGCCCTTTTGCCTAGGGCACCAGTTGGCCTAAGGCCGCTCCTGCTTGTCATGCTCTTTCTCTAACCTTTGTCACTATTATGCAACAAAATCAGATCCACTAAATTTTTTTACTAAGACTTATACTTTTGTGTTTCTTAGGTAATACAAATAGCGAATTTCATGTAACTAAACATTCTTATCATTATCATAACTTTCTAATGAGTTTTTCTTATATACTTAAAAATGTATATTTCTACTGATTGTATATCAAAATTAATATATAAGTGAAGTACTCTATGCCTAATGGATGCAACATCTATAACATCAATGTAAAAATGCTGAAAATATAGAACATTGACAGCTAATGTGCATGCTCTGATATTTAAACCCAGAGGAGGTAAAACCAAATGCAAATGTTTTTGCAGGAGGCAAGCCCCCTACACTCACATGTGTAGGGGGACTGTGTCTCCCACACTCCCTCCTAATTATATTTATATATAGATTCTACTGTCCCTTTGGAAAGGGCGTATTCCCATACCTGGAAACTGTCAATACTGTACACGTCAACTATTTGTCTGTGTTGTCCAAATAGTATCCTCCAAACAGATGTTGATCTTGTTTTTATTCACTGAAAAAATGAACCCACATATATAGATAGATAGCTATAGCTATAGATACATAGATCAAAATTCAAATTGTACACTGTTTTCATTCCTTTTATTACTGATGAAGTTTATCTTCCAAGGCATATGCTGAAAAGGAAGAAAAGCCCATTCAGATAATTCTGATTGCCAAATGCAAATGAATAAATAAATAATTAAGGGGTTTGGGAAAAAGATTAGCAAGTTAGCTGAATGGTCATTATCACATCATCCAAGCTTTCTGATGGTAAATGGCCACCTAATATCAGACACAAAATTAATGGAAGAGACATTCACAAAACACTTTTCACCTCATTTCAGTGCTCCCTTGATTGATCTTTCTCATTCTCATAATCCCATTGCCTCTTCTCAAACTTTATTCAGCTTTGCAACTGATTTTCAGTTTAAATCATTTTCTTTATTTAGCATTAATAAATGGCATAAGAAGGTATCCACTTACGAAAGGTCAGCACAGATGGCCTTTTGTTTAATTTTGTTAAGGTCTGTGATACTTGCATTGCCCTCCCACTACAGTACATATCAACACATCCATCTCAAGCAATGTTTATAGAAATTTGTTGTTACCACATTTTATAAACATGGTAATAGCTCAAACATGAGTCCTTTCTGCTAATTACCCTACTGTCTTTTCTTGACAAAGCATTGCAAAAGGCTGTGGCATCACAGCTACAGTACCACTTTGAAGGCTTTGTCCTTTCCTCTATCCACAAGTATACATTAAGCTCTAATCTTTCTTAGTGATGCATTCTGCTGTGGCCTTCAGATAGTAAAATGCAGGAGAGAGAAGTAATAGAAGAGGGCCAGCTACATAACCCATAACCAAGACCTGCTTCAGTGACTGCTTCATTAACTCCTTCGGAGTAGCCATCACTGATGTAGTCCAGAATCGTTCATGTATCATCATCTGAAACAATAGACTCCCTCCTGCAGAAGTCTAAACCTAAAATGTGCCATAGTCTGCATTTTGTATGGCTGCTATCTCCAGAAGGAAAATATTACAAGTATTTTTAAAAGTCTGTCTTTTCTATCTCCAGGACAGTGGGTGATGGATTGTTTGTGAGTACAGTAGATGAGATTAGTAGCATTCTCTGTCCTGCAACTTCTATGGTGGAATTTGCAGAAATACTATGAAAAGGTGGCACAGGGGTCTTTTGGGAGCAAATCTAGTCTTACATGTGTAATAAGTGGTTTGTCTACTGATTCCACTGTTAGAAGTCTGTGAAGGGTTATCGAAACATCTGACAACTTTTCTCTTCATATTTTGTTCTATACTAACTACAGAAGTGAAATAGCTGGAAAAATACACAGTTACAGCTTGGTCGTGTTTTGCAATACTGCATATATATAGCAACTTCTGTTTCATTTGGCACAATAAATAAAGCAGTTCAATTGTTGTATTGCATTTTCATAGGTTTCATAGGTTAGTGCTAGGCTAACTGCCCTTGCAAGCCACTTTAAGCCTAGCTAATTTTCCCTTGTGAGACTCAAACCCTGAACCTTGAGTTTGTAAGGCAAACACCTTAACCATTAGGCCACCCTCCCATCCCATTTGGTTATCTGATCCATTTGGTGGAGGTCACACTTATTGAAAAAGCTGGAAATGCTTCTTTGTTGTGACTATTTCACTTAGTGAACTTAATGCTGTTGACAAGTGACTGCAAGCAATGTAACTTGGATAGATTCATTGAAGCTACTACATTACTATTAATATCATTTTCTCTGCCCTGAGCAGAAGGTGCTGACTTGTGGTGTCTTCTTAAAAATTAGTAAAAACTAACTGCATCTGAAACAGTTTTCAAGATGCAAGATCTGAAATTCTTTAGTAGCAATTAACATATAAATACCTTGTAAGTGCTGATGTGTAAGGGCTTTGCAGCACAGTCTAGCTGTCCTGAATATGGTCATTTTGGATAAGGGCTTCACAAACAGTAAGAGATGTATCCAGCTACATAACAATCTCTTGTAATAGAGTGGACACCCTTGTTGTCAGGTGTCTGTTTCAAAGCCACTACTAGAAGGGTGACCTTAAAGTTGCTGAGAAGCATAACATTTGATATAGTAAAACCTGTGAAATGAAGTATGTGCAAATGGCATGCCATCAAGCATAACATGTGTCAGACTACCAAGGAAAACATACAAGTTACTGAAGTTAGTAGAAAAACAAAGGTGTATAAGTGCAACTATTCTCTGTTCTATATGAAGAGTGACATGATAGAGCTGTCAGAATAAGTCTGAGACAGGTATGAACCTAGCCTTGAGCAACATTCTGCCATCATCAAGAATGATGTCAGAATATGAACAAAATATTATTCCCTTTAACAATTGTCTTAGCTTCTGGTGTCATCCAGAGGGGGTGCAATAGCCTGGGGGGGGGGGTGGTAGATAGTCCTAATTGCTTTGCCAAGGATGTCTTGCATCTTTCCCCTCCATGGCTTTCATATATTGGCTAAATCCCTATCTGGATAGCATAAAGGTATCGTTGCTCAATGCTTGGAGCCTTAACAAAAAGCTCCACTCCCTAAAAGCATTCCACTCCCTAGAAAACATTGCTATATGCACCATCATGAAGACATTGTTCAAGACCAATGAGAGCACCCCATCAGTACAGGGTTTTAATGCCTAGCACAAGTTCAGGTCCATTTCCATAGACGAAGGCACTAAAGGCAATGGCATCTTAATATTCTTAAGAAAACATTTCTACAAACTCATTAGGTGAGAAAATGGTTTAGAACTTCTCCGTGTCCAATTTACAATTGACAAAACCCTGTATTTTGTTATAGGGTTGTCCTCTATGCCATCCTCAGCCAATACCTCCTAACAAACAAGTATGGAGCCCCTATGCATTAAGCCAAACACCATGCTCCAAGGACACTTCAAATACCCTTCCATTTACTGGGAGATTTATGCAACCTGAAATATAAATGCCCAGAAATGTCTGCACTTCATCAAAACAAACTGACTAGACAAGCTATTATGCATCCCAACAAGGGGCAATTAAATGCTGGACTTTGTCCTTACCAATATAGGACAGCTTTGGTCCTCACCAAATGTTATTTTATCTCTGGCCACAAACATTATCAAATACCTTGGTATTCTAACATTATGCAAAGGTTAAGCTGCTAAAAGTAAGTGACCAATTGACTAAATTTAAAATCCACTTCCAACATGATGATCTCACTGCTTATGCAGAATCATTTACCACCAAATTGTATGCACATGCAAACACCTGCACAGATGCATTTGTCCCCCTCCAAAGTAAATACAATGCTAAATTTAGAAAAGAAATCTGTGGTGGAACCCAAATATAAATAGAATCTATAATAAAGTAAATAAACTCATTGCATGCAAAAATAAGTCTTAAGATGCTCAAAATACTCTTGCTAAACAAAACTGGGAACTTTGGATCCTGATCAAATCAAACAAAGACAGGTATGAGGTAAAAACAGCCACAAAGGAAAAGAATAACCACAAAGCAAGCTTTAACTATGTAATAAACCTCAGATACAATGCAAAGGGCTACTCAGAGGTAATAGTAAATGATATCTTGTAGTCATATCCAGATGATATAGTCAATCTACTAGTGGACAAATTTAACTCAAACTTCACCCCCCCTCCTATAATGCTAGATCACAAACCCACATGTACAACTCCCCCTCAAATCTCCCAAGAACAAGTCCTAAAGGAACTGTCTAAGACCTCTACACTCATGGGACCAGAAAGCATACCAAGCTTCCTACTGGTCAGCCTGAAACAGGACATCTCAGAATCTCTGCATAGGATATTTAATATCAGCCTTCAAACAGTCTTCATGTTGGATGAAAGGAGGACAACAACAGTTATCCCCTTGCAAAAGGGTGGGGTTCAACTGATCCAGGTAATTATAGACATATAAGCCTGACCAATCTTGCCTATAAAGATATTGAAAGGATCAGTATAGAGTAACTAAACAGGGACAGAGGCAAGTTACAAACACTTGACACAAACCAGTTCAAATTCGTCAAGAGGAGATCCTGCCTGCTTTAACCTGGTCATCTTCTTTGTGAAGGTTACTGAAGCAATGGATGAGGGAATATCAGTACACACCACATAATCACATATCTAGACCTTGCAAAAGCATTTGACATCATTCCACATTTGGGTATCAAAACAAACCCAGGAAATTAAGATGGGTATCTCTACCTCCTCAAAAAGATCTGTCTCTGATGGTGCATCCTAGGGTTTAGTCCTTGGACCACTCCTCTTTGGCCTTTTAGTTTTCTGACCTGAAAGCAAATGTTAAGGGTCAATGGCTGACCAAGTTTGTGAAGACTGTAAATTTGGAGCCATCATAAACTCCCCAGAAGACACCAAGATTTTCCAAGAGGAACTTTCCCAAGCATTAAGCTGGTGTCAAAACCATGGACAAAAACTACATGCCAAGAAATATATAATAGTATCTTTTGGTAAGAAAGATCACTGTCGTAAACTTCACATTGGCAACATACTCCTGAAAGTTGATTCCATAGTCAGGAATCTAGGAACCTATGTCAGCAATGAACTGACCACTATCACAGACCTGCTATTGTATGGAAGTCCTTTTTCATTGCACACCTTATATCTAATAGTATAGTGTCCTGGTCCAGGAATATAATTAGTCCACTATACTCAGGTCTCATTTAGATCTTTTTGGTAGGCATCTCTCCAAACACTGTACACAACTTAAACAATCACAATCCTTTCTCAGTAAAAATATCAAGGACCTACATCATAAAAACTATGTACACCTTCTCAAATAGTTGTCTCTCTTCTCAGTATTATACAGGCTTTTGTACTGAACTTCAGCAGACTCTATTGTGTCTGACCTATTACACATTGACAAGTCCAGTGGTAGTATATACACCCAATCAAGGTATTTCAATTTCTTTTTCAACATAAACAGGATAAGTTGGAGGGATAGATATGTATCATAGAAAATAACACTCCTGGGAACAGTCTTCTACTCTGCATGAAGCAAAGTAATTCTCTTACTCTAGTCAAATGAAATTTAGATGATTTGATGGGCAACAGTAAGTTCACCCCTGGCTTAGCACCCATGTCCCTTATGGAAAGGCACAAGTAATGTCCCAACATATACTTAATCTGTCTACTCTGGGTTATTCATACACAAAATATAAGGGCTAAAAAAATTAACATGAGAATGTAAGGATAGGCTCCTAATGATAATTACAGATCAATATCCTAGTAAAGACCTATGACCATATGAACCTATGAGCATATAATAATGGTAATAATATTAATGGGAGCAAAGTACTGCAGCTTGCCTATTAACACTGCCATATTTGTCATTGGCATCAGTGAAAGTTACATTTTGTGACTTTTGAGCTTAAGTCTAACTGATGCCATACTTTGTACAGGTATAACTGAATCATGAAAGTCTCATTTGATTTAACAGTAAAACAAACTCTATAAATATATGCCCTGTCATATGGGCTGATACAGAGAAAATAATTTTACAGTCTTTGCACTGCATCTGCTGTTAACTGTGTAGATTTGTCTGTCCATCACAGCAGTTTCTATGCACAAGGTGCGCACAATGTCATCACAGGATTTTTAGGTTGCATAGATGTTTCTCAATGTGCCCCTTCCTGGAACACCACAGGGCTGCTATTGTGTACTTTCGCCATGTCGTCTGCTATCCAATATCCCACATTACCAGTGTGGCCTTTACACCATCATACCCTATCCAGACACTGGGGTCGGTGACACTGAACACCTGTTTATACAGCCTACCACAGGGAGTTGTGGTAATGTATTAGAACTATCTGAGGTAGCCTTGTACCACATGCACTGCTTTAATAACAGAATTTTACTTAGCAATTTGAATAATCGTATATCACAAATGTAATACTAATATCATGTTTTTTTTTTCTCTCACTCTCTCCATCTCTTTGTAAGTATCTTTTATATTAGAATTTTATTTATTGTCATTTGTTTTATTTCTAACCATTTATGTTGATGTGTTCTATAGCATCAGCCATGGCTGTAGCAATGGTGCCATTAGACCCAACCTTCAACTGAAAGCACTTCACTTGTCTCTAGGCCTGTCTCCCCATCAGGAGTAGCAGATGGCAGCCTGATTATGTCACCAGTGGTGTCTTAAGAAATTGTTCTACTTCAAGCTACAGTAAATGCTCAGTTAACTGGCACCCATGGCGATTGGTAGATGCCAGATAACTGTAGTTTCTGGTTGCTTGAAAGTTACTATTAAAAATAGGCCTGACTAACATTGTACCATATACTATTTGTTTGGTTTGACTTGTTCTCAGGTTGGGGAGAGAAGGAATTTATCCCTTTCGTCACACAAGAAAATTGTACTATATTTCTTCGATTTTTTATTATTTTTTTTTTGCCAGTTGCTTGAGTTCTGCTTAACTGAGAGCTTAGTATATTTGAAACCTTCAAGTTTATTGACCGTATGCATAAAAGTTTCACAGAAATACTAATACATGAATTATGATGTAATGAAGTTATATAATTGTACACAATTTTAAGTTCCCGCACAGGGAAAGTTTAGATTTTCAAAACTTTTATTTGTTGCTTAAAATCTATTTTATTTTTTACAAAGCATTTTTGAAGTAAAGAGTAAACTCAATGTTAAAATGTTAAACTAATTTACAGTTAACTCACTTTAAGTAATAGAAAATAATGAAATATATAGTTATATATCTATTTTATTTATTTTGTTTGTTATGGAGTTGATGGATTGGTACAACACCCTTTTAAGACATTACATGAGAAAAGGCTAACACAGCACAAAGGAAGTATACAAACTGAATGGACAAAGACATATACAGAATATATACAATGATATAGAGGCTTTGAGGCATAAATATGATAAAGTAAAGCTGAAGCAATATAATTAAAAAAGAAATGCAGTTTCAAAGCATTAGAATATATACAGTAGGAAACATACACATTCTAGATGCAATAATATAATATAAGTCAACAGCAAGCATTGATATTAAGAAGTAGAATTAAGATTGTCTGTACTTGTTGCAATTCTTCTAACGACATAGTAAAATAAATATGACACAAGATAATATAATATAATATAATATGATATGATATGATATGATATAATATAATATATAATATAGTATAGTATAATATAATATAATATAAACCTAATTTAGTTGTGTGTATTTTTTCTTCTCTCATCTTAACCCTTCCATAATATCGAGTAATAATAATCAATAGCTAATTAAATGTAAGTCATAGAAAGAGGATCAGAATAGAATTGGATTGGAAGGACTTACAGAAGAAAAATCAGGAAACAGAAATAAGAGGGGGAAAATAGAACTAACGAGGGTAAAATCTGCCATGAAAATGTATGTAAAGAATATAATAAAATGATTGTGGATTTAAAGGAGTTCATCTCCCCATATATTTAAAATGTATTTTATTAATGTACTGTTAGTAGTAATTTAACTGTCTTTATTAATAATCATTACTTATAATTAAAGTAATGTTATTAAATAAGGATTTTGATTATATTTACATAGATAGGCAATTTCTGATGTAATGTATGCATTCAGTCTTTAGAAACACAAGAGCATTGGTAAAGAAAGCCAGGTAGTCTTGAATAAGTTTTTAGGTAATAGGGAAGGTTAGGTAGACTTTCTGAATTAAACCATGGAATAATGGATTCCAAAGAAGACTTTAAATTAAATCAAAGTAGTTTGAACATTTTATTTCTATAGGAATATCCAGTATGTTTATTAATAAGAAATATTTAAAAATATTTGTCATATGATAATGAGCTAAAAGTAAGGACAAAGAAAATATATGGTATATGTACACTGCTTTATAAAAATGCAAATTAGTTTTATTAGTGTTAAATACTAAAATAATTAAAATATGTCAAAGTTGGAATTTATATCCTTGAATATAAGTTTTGCAAATAGTAGCCAAAACATTTTGGCTTAGCTAAGTATATAAAGTTTAATAAAATGGGTAATATTCTTACTTGAAACAAACCTATTAAAAAGTAAAGATTTTTTAAGTAAATTATTATGAATCTTTAGTAAAATCATTATTTAAGCAAAGAAGGAGGAGGTATTATAAAAGGGAAAAATGTAATAATGCTACGAATATTTCATTGTACTGATAAAGATGGAATATTTACTATGTTAGTATAAGAATATCAAAATCGAATAATTACATTAACAAATACATGCAGGATTCCAGGTTTAGTGGCAACACATTACAAATTTTTAAATTTTAGTTTTATAAAATGAAAAGAGAAGAAACATTAATTTCATGCTAGATAAGTTGGATACATGTGCATTTAGAGGACCAAGAACATCTGCATCAGTTTAATGTCTTGAGGATTGGACTACTTTATCAAAACAAATACATACATATATATATATATATATATATATATATATATATATATATATATATATATATATATATATATATATATATATATATATATATATATATATATATATATATATATATATAGGTAGGTACTAGGCTATCAGCCCTGGGGCCTACATAAGCCTAGCCAAAAAAGTTCCCTGGCTTTTGCCACCCAAGAAAGTTATTTTCCTGTGCCGCTGTCTAGCAGAGCCACAGAAGTGATCCCCGGGGTGAATTTCTTATTTCTCATCCAATTCTCGAGATTTTTCTTAAAGAGGGCTAATGAAGAGCTTTGCTTGACATGAATGGGTAGTCTGTTCCAGGGCATGGGAAGTCTTTAGGACAGGAATCTACCCTCCAGCATGTTCTGTTTATTGTGGTGGCAAGGTTTAGGTCCCTGGAGCATGTGGCTTGGAGGGATTGGGGTTTCTTTAAGTGTAGCATGTCCAACAGATCTGAGTTTGACATGGCTTTGTATGTTAGGCAGAGGTTGCCATGAGTATATTCAGTATATGAGAGGAAAACCCAGTAATTTTTATTCATTATTCATATGAACTCAGAATGCAGTAAGAACAGATAGAATATTCATTTTGTACACCCTTATTTCAAAGGTTAAGGATTTTATCTTGCACTTTGTTATGTTGTAATGTTTAAATTGTCAAAAATTAATGTGGAACTTGCTATAGTTAATATAATCTCTGCTTATATAGAGCAATTGAAAGATATTAAATAATGGTTGCACAAAGAAATAGAATATGTTACATCCTCAAATGATAAGGAGAATGCTAATATAAATAGCTTGTTACTATATAGCTATCTCCTCGTTTTAAGTGTGATATAGGCTCAAATACCTTGCGTACATCTGTACTAGGTTAGCTACCACTTTACTGTAATTGTTGTGAAGGCATTTAGCTAGCGTTTACTTTAAATTTGTTTAAGTTACGCTTTGCTTTCAAATTGTAGTGAAAGCTTTATTAAATTAGCTGGCGTCTACTGTGATCTGAGTAACTGCCGTTTCATTTTCCTTTCGTGGAGAAGGCAAGACTATCATGGGTATTTTTTTTTAAGCCGTATTGCTACCACTTACTTTTTCAATATGGTGCAGGCATTAGTAGTTAGCGAACATTTTTTAAACTATCCTAGCTACCATTACGCTTCTTAATTGTGGGAAGGAATTTTAAGCTGGCATTATTTCTAATGTATATAGCTGTTGCTTCATTTTTAATTTAATGTGAAGGCATTATTGGCCAGCGTTTACTTTAATATGTATAGCTGCCGCTTGCTCTTTGATTGCAGAGAAGGCATTGCTGGCTGGCGTGTGTTATAACTGTATGGCTACTGCTTCGCTCTTGAAGTGTGAGCCGGCTGTGTAATGCGACATCTTAAGGGACTTGCACTGGATATGTTTTACCTACACGCCTGCTGATTTTTCTGTTTTATTTTGTCATCATCCTCCAAAGACATACCTAATACTGTTTACTATATTTTTCTGGGTATCCCAGCAGGAATACCTGGCTTGCTTGTAAGGAATTTATATATGTGGGCTGTCTGACTCTGTTAAACATTCTGACTGTGTCTCTCTATAATAGTTTGTAGATACATGAAACAATAGACACAAAACCAATGCTTGTTGTTTGTTAGACCTAGCTACTGTTGAATTACTGTTTACAATGGTCCCTTTAAGGACCTGTATGTGTTAAAGGTTGTTTTAACAATGTAACGGTCTGCATTTTCCTTAACTGTGTAAACTGAATTCTGAATTCTCTGCTGACCATTTCACCTAACTTAAATTTTCCTTCTCTAACCTTCACAGCTCTCAACCTCCTCTCTGACTTAAGAACTTGGGAATCAACTTGCCTGGTCTATAAAGACTTCCATCTCATCTGCACCCCAAGACTCCTTTGTCCTGTGCTATAAATCCCTCCCTACTAAGGAACCAAAGAAAGTACGTTTGACCCCTTGATAAAACTGTGGACAGAATTGTTCTGTATTATTTTAAACCAAGTAGTGTATGTTTTAAATCGCCCTCCTGAGTGAGGTTCCCAGCAGCCAGTGCCAACTCTCACCATTTTTTTTCCCCAACCTTTCTCCCCTTGGTTCTATCAATCTACTCACCTCTTCCTCTCTATTTCTACCTAGCCAACTAACTGTTATTCAAGCTGTTGTCCACCAGGTGGCACCCTTAACTTGCCTTCTTTTTCTCCATTCTCTCTTCTCTAGTAAAATATCCCTCTTTATTTCTTATCTTCTCCACTTTTTATCCTCCTTTTTATTATTACCCCCTCAGTTTACTTTATTCCCTTTCCCTTCTCTAATATCTCTTGTTAATTGTTTATAGTACTACAACTCTACACTCACCTGGAACTACCTAGAGCTCCTCCACAATCGGTAGCTTTTCTGATTGTCTCCAGGAGCTCATCTTTACTTGCTCTAACCCGCTCCGTTCGCCCTGCGGGCTCACTCTGCTCCCCTACCCTACCCCCAATTCCCACCCACCCCCAGGGGTCCTAACCTTATACCTATCACACCACACCCCCTCCCTATTTCCACCAATCACAGTTTCACTTCCATCACACTTTCTCATGCTTTCCCGCCTTTTTAAAAACCACACCCTATCTCACCAATCTCTTTTTTTTTTACCCTTCCTGACCTCACCAACTTTACCACTGCAAAAAAAAAATATATTTTTATCTACCATGTCTATGAATAAACCCTACACCTTAATCTACTTACAAATGTTATTCATACTCACACTTCTACCTCCATTAACTCTTCTCTACTTATTAACCTCCTATGAGCACCCTGTATACACAAACTTGTTAAATCCCACTAAACAATCTACCTCTTTTTCACTACCCTCTCACACTGACCATTTCAACGTTACATCCATACCCAACTATCTATTACCTAAATACCATAGGACAGTACACATTAGATATAGCTCCCCTAACCCCAGAAGATATCCAGTTCTTCTCAGCAAAATTACTAAGAATCTATATCTAACACTACTCCACTCCCTAAAAGACGGAGACATTCACCCAAATCCTGGCCCAAACACCTTGAATAACAGTACCAATCAACTCAATAACCCAAACCCCTCTACCATTCACCCACTCATAAAATCTCCAAACTCACTCTTAATAGCTCACCTTAACACACGGAGCATTAATAATAAAATAACACAACTCCATGCTCTCTTGGAACTCTACTCATTTGATATTATATGTCTAACAGAAACCTGGTTAAAACCAGCAACAAAAGACAATGAAATTTTACCACCTGGTTATAACATCATACGCCTTGACTGTGTAACCAAGAAAGGTGGTGGAGTAGCTGTTCTATTCAAATCTGATCTTCAAATAACCATCTTTAACCACAAACCTTCCCAAGACTCAAATGCTGAAATACTTATTACCAAGTTTCAGCTCAACCCAGCTAAATCTATCTATATTATTAGTATTTATGTTCCCCCAGGTAATAACATCACTACCATTGAAAACATACTTTGTTGGTTATCTCTAAACCTTCCCCAAGAAACCATAATCCTAGGCGATTTTAACATAGACTGGAATTCTTGCAATAACAACTGCCCCACAAGCCATATTAATCTTTATGGGTTCACCCAAACTATTACCTCCCCTACTAGAATAAACAAACTTAGCAAGAAAGAAAGCACCTTAGATTGGATACTTATTAATAGTCAACCTCAGACTTATAAAACCGGAACCCTCCCTGACGACATAAGCGACCACTCACTAACCTACATCATCAGACTAAAAACCAATCCACCCTTTCAACCCATATATAGGGAAATTAGAACCAAGAAAAAACTCAACGTAGATATATTCCTTAGTGAACTTAAAGCATGTAATTGGTCCCCATTAAAATACCTTTCTCTTGATGAAGCTGTTGATTATTTTAATATTAATTTCCTAAACATACTCAACCGTCATGCTCCTACCCGATCTATCAGGATAAGAACAAAATCTGCTCCATGGCTTACTAGGGAAACCAAACAAAAAATCCATCTCAGAAATAAATACTGGAATAAATCACGCTTAACTAAAAACCATACTGACATCCAGAACTACAAACAACTAAGAAATGAAACAAAAAAAGCCATAGTGTTTGATAAAAAAAACTACTATTTACAATTTCAGCAGACCTACCACAATAAACCCCAAAAATTCTGGTCAAGTATTAATCAGTTATTACATCCAAGTCAATCTATCATGCCTAACCCACAAGGCACTGACAAAGACAATCCTAAACAAACTGCAAACACCTTAAACACCTTCTTTATCAAAGCAATTCAAGTTCTTGCTTGTCAACTCCCTCCTCAAGACATAACATTCAATTCTGGCTCTAACCCACCTCCACCTTTTCTCTTCCAACCTGTCCCCACAGCATTTATTCTCACCCTTATCCAAAAACTGAAACCATGTACTCCTTCTGCTGACCAACTACCATCAGAATACCTACAGATAGCAGCCAAATCAATTGCCTACCCCATCTCCATCCTCATTAAAAGAACCATCACTGAAGGATATATCCCTAAACTCTGGAAAGTCTCTCATATTATTCCCCTTCACAAAGGAGGAGACTCCACTGAACTCTCTAACTATCGTCCCATAGCCCTACTTTCTCCTCCATCTAAGATCATGGAAAGATGTATCCATAGACAATTGCTAGACCATCTTCTCCAAAATAACCTGCTTTCCAACACCGAACATGGCTTCCGACCTTCCCATAGCACAACTACTGCCCTCCTTTCCTTTATTGACACTATCAATAACAACCGAAACCTTAACATGCTCTCCTCTGCACTTTTCATAGACCTATCCAAAGCTTTTGTCATGGTAAATCACACTATACTCATAAACATTCTCAAATCTCTGTCTCTTGACACACTAGCTATAAAATGGTTCCATTCCTACTTAAATAACAGACATCAAGCTGTACTCTGGAACAATGCTCTCTCTACTCAGCTACCTGTTAATATTGGAGTTCCTCAAGGCTCCATACTGGGCCCTCTCCTGTTCTCTATATTCATCAATGACCTTCACCTAGTAATTCCCCAAGCTACATGCATCCAATACGCAGATGACTCTACACTTATATGCACTGCTTCATCTGTATCTGAACTTCACTCCCTATCTCAAAACACATTTAACTCTGTAGAACTATGGTTTACAAAATGCTGCCTCTTATTAAACCCTAAAAAAACTAAACTTCTCCTTTTCACACCTACCAGTAAATCTCCACCAATAGACTTCTCTGTATCATCCCATGACGGTACAATCATATCCCAAGATCAAACTACCAAACTGCTAGGTATCACCATAGATAATAGCCTAAACTTTGTTGGCCATATCAACAACATTCTGAAAACTACCAATAAAAAAATAGGCTCTCTTTACAGGATCAAATCCTTCCTCACTCCTGCAACTAGAATTACCATTGCCCACACACACCTTATCTTCACCCTTCTTTATGCCTCACCCATTTTTACCAATCTGTCAAAAAATAACCTTAAAAAACTAGAAAACTCTTATAATAGCATAGCCAGATATGCCACAGGTAATCCTTACAGAACTCATCACTGTATTAATCTAAAGCGTCTTGGATGGCTTGAATTTCAACAGCATCTAAAATATAATCAACTGACCATCATCCAAAAAATACTTTATCAACCTGACAGAACACCCATCCTATCTAATCTTATCCACCCCTATGAGAACCGTAAGTCCCTAAGATCATCACAAAAATCTCTTGTATACATCAACAAATCAAACAATAGAGCTGGAGACTCTCTGTTTTCCATTTCCATTGGAAAAACTTGGAACCTACTTCCCTCTGAACTTACCACACTTCCCTCAACTAGTCTGTTTAAAAATAAGCTTAAGCTCTTCCTAAAAACACATTGGATGTGCCCCTGTTCTAAACCAGACTGACCAAGTTATCCATTTTTACCTGAATGATTCAAGATTCTCATCTCTGAATCTACTTCTTCTCTCTAACTTATTTTGCCTTATTTTCTCTAAATCTATTTCATATTAAATACTACTATGCTTCCTCTCCTTCACAGTCCTAGCTAGTACAGGATTCATTAAAGTGACTCATATTACTTCCAGATTTCTTACCTAACTGCTTCTCCATTTCATTTTCCTTATCTTCCTTTATTACCTTCATCGACACTATTGCTTTTTTCTCTTCTCTCAACTAGTACTCTTTAATAACACTTAAATGTAACTTCTTATTGACTATACTAAGTCTATTGAAATATGTGTAACCTTCGATATGTATTTGTAAACTTGCAGCCCTCTCTGTTTAAGAAAATATATATGCATTCCAAATATGTATTTTCTGTAGATGTGAACTTTGTTTAAATTGTGTGGAGCTTTTCTCCCCGGGCCTCTACTGAAAATGGACATATATCCAGCTAGACTAGCCCGGTCAACAAATGTAAAATAAATAAAATAAAATAAAATAAAAAAATATACTGAGTAATTCACTTAACTATTACTAATATAGAAAATAACATGGTAGAGAAACAAGTTAAAATAATAAATTAATGAAATTATAGACATACATATCAGACTGAATATAGATTAAGGGAAATAAATATTCATGAATATGTCCAAAATATTAAATAATAGATACCTGCAAGTTCTATAAATCAAAACAGTAATAACTTTAGAAAAATAAACTGTTTTCATATTATATGACACCAAAGTGGATGCATAACTTAGGAAACACAAAATATTATCAAAATGAATCAGATTCAAACAATTTGAAGAACATTTGGTATGTCACATCTCTCAGGCACTGAAGATATTTCCATGATTTTAGAATGTTTCTGAATCTTTAAATGATGACCAATTTTTAAAGGACAAGATAAAAAATTATCACAGAAAATGATAGACAATATTCTTAAATCAATAGGTTTAGATGAGTAAATATTAAACTAAAATAAGAATTTAAAAACAAGGCACACATCATTGATGGTATCATAGCAGATTTGCATACAATTTTCCTTAAAAAGTAATTTATCATTTACATAAGTTAATAACTAATATTCAGAATAATAATCTAATACATCCTTCATGGAAATATTTTATTACAACTCACATTTTGAAACAAGAAAAATAAACCACTAATTACACAGTTTAGAGATCCAATTCACTATTAAATATAAATTATAAAATAGTTATATTGATATATGCTGAAATATTAAAAATATTTACCAGAAGTAGTAAATGGGGGTCAAACAGGATACATACTTGTAGACAAACTGAAGATAACATTAAAAGAATAATCTATGATGCAAAGCTAATTAGAATAACAAGAAAGTAATATTTATATACTCAACATTTGATTCAATGAACTAGAAATATTTGTTTATAATTTTGAAGGAATTTGTGTTTTCAGAAAATATATCCAACAAATAAAAATGTTATATATGAACAATAGGAAACATGCTAAAATAAGATCATTTTCAGAAAGCTTGATAAACTTAAAATGGTACAAAACAAGGTTGCTTTGTTTTTTCCCCTTTTCAATTACATTTGAAGAATATGAATCAAAAATGTCATTATTTGCAGATTGCATTTTATGAACCATAAAAAATATTGACACACTATATAGCAGAGCTTCATTAATTATTAATAGATTTCAAAATCTTCTGGGATACTGTTTGATGAAAATGAAGATAAAACAATTACTATAAATCAAACATAAGATTTAGACATGTTAAGTAGCTGAAATTATACCTGGGATTCCAAGAAATTAAAATATCTAGGAATAATATTAAAACAGGATACAAGTAAAATTAGAAGTACAAAGAATTATAAATTATAATAAAATCTTACAAAACTTAACCAAATGGAACAGAATAATTTTTACTTTACAGGGTAGATTACATCATATAAAATTATTTTATTCCCCAAAATGTTATACCTACTGCTAACTACTGCTCTAGCCCCAAATAAAGATCAAATTTACACAATAAATATGTTTCTATATATAGAATGGGGTGGGTATTAAACAGATACCACAGTTGAAAGAATCAGCTTCTCAGAAATGAATACAACAAAGGAGGAGAGTCAAAGACCTTGAAGAGACCCCAGACAAATAGTGAAAGGGGCTGAAAAGAAGAGAGGAAATGTGAAAAATGATAGCAGTCTGTTAAGAAAAAATGGCAGGAACACTAGTTAAAGTTAAGTCCTGGAATGTAAAGGGCTGGGAGGGAAATGTAAGAATGAGAGAGTACTAAGTCATATGAGAAAAGAAAATGCTCAGATATTAGCCATACAAGAGACACAGCTAACACAAGATGACCACAAAAAGCTAAGAGGATAGGGATATAATATAGCAGCAAGTTCCTCTTTGGGAAACAAGGAATAAAACAGAGGCTATAATCCTGAAAAAGAAAATGTGTCTAATGGAAATAGAGGCTAAACTAGAAGACAGGAAAGATAGATGCACTTAAGATTACTATAATGGCAGTGTATGTAGCACTGCACACTTCAGTAAATGTGATGAGGACTCTTAACATAAATGGTGAAGTTTCAGTAGGGAATGAATTTATTTATGGGGGACTGGAACATCACAATGGCCAGAGTTGAGGGAACCTTTTCAGGTATTTCATATAAATGACAGACATGATGAATGTTGGGAGGATAACCAAATAAAAGGGAATTGTAACAGTAGACTATACACGATTTTCACACAGACACAATAACTGATCATAAACTCATAAACTGAGTGAAATAAAACTGAGATTAAGTAGGGAAAAGGATAATGAGAGGCAATGGAGAATGTCTGCAAGAATTGTAGGTAAAGGGGAGAGAGATAAGTGGCTTGAAGATTCAGTAACCAAAACATAAAATAAGAGGAAGGTATGAGCATGGCCTGGGACAAATCAGAAAGAGACATAGCGCAAAAGTGCAAGGGCAATTAAAAAAGAAGCAGGAAGCTAGGAATATTAATTTGAGAAGCATGTGTAATAAGTTAGAGATCATACACAAAGAGAAAAGAGTAGGGAAAATTCAGAAGAAGTTAAGGGAGATGCAACTTAAGCAGATGATCCAAAAAGGTAAAGATGAAAAAATAGGGAGGAAGAAGGTAGCAGTGGAAAGACTCTTTTTAAACATGAATCCAATGTGAATGAAAACACTTGCAATGAGTGTTAGACAGCAGAAGGTAGAAAGGGAAATCTGTAAAATTATGAAGAGCGAGAGAGAAAGACAGGTTTAATAGAGGAAAAGTTGGAAGGGATATTGGAGAGCGTCAGACAATATTACTGAAAGATGTACAAAAGGGAATAGGAGGATATTGACATTACAGGAGAGGAATGGCAAGGATGGCAATTTCCACATATTATCCAATTAACTAAACAGGAGGCAGCGGAGCTTAAAAAGCCAAAAATAAGGGTGGAGATAGATAAGTCGGAGGAAATGGTCAGATAGTAGCCACTGGGAAGTGATGGGATGCCAACAGAGGTTTGGGAGTTGAAAATAGAAAGGATAATAACTAAGTGGGTTGATCTATTTAATACAATACAAATGAGGAGGAGCCACCAATATCATGGAAGGAAGCAATCATAACAGTAATTCTTAAGGAAGTTAAAGACCTCTTAGCAACATTTTCCTTTAGGCTCATATTAAATTTAAATCATGATATTAGTTAAGTTATCCATCTAGACTAAACATGATTCATAGGGAGAAGAATAACAGTAGATAGTGGAATAAAGACACAATTTCTAAAGCAAGATTTAGATGAAAATAAAAAGAAATTGACAGTGCCATCCCTAGATGCTGAAAAGGCATTCAACAGAATATACTGCAATTATATGTTTGAGCTTTTGTAGAAAAACTGGGATACTTAAATGACTGCATAAGGATGTTAAAGAAGATCTACAGGGAGGGCAAAGGCTAAGGTGAAGATGCAAGCCAGATTTGTTGAACAAGATAGACATGGAAAGAAGGGAAAATCAGAAACTGGCAAGGAATTAAGTTAAATATAGACCAAAGAGCAAAGTAATACAAATGAATGTATTAACCCAAATTCCATATGCAGGGCAAGCATTCTTGTCACTCCCTTTTAAAATGTTATTAAATAAGATAAAACAATTCTGCAGTGAGTACCTCTGGCATGGAGAAATCCCTCAAGTTGCATGGGACAAGACTGAAATAGAGGAGACAGGAAGGGAAATGTTTCTCTAAAGATATGGTATTTCCTATATAAATATACAGAACTTTAAAGCTTATTACACATAATATTTCCTTTTTGTGTAATAAAAGGCTTAATAAAAGGAACGAATATAAGAAAAATGTTTACATTTAAGAGAAATTTTTTTCTTGAATGGCAAGATTCTTTTATAATGTCAAAACAAGAATTGAAAATTTCCACTAGAAGACAATTGGTTAGACGGTCAATTATTTATAGCATTCATAAGTGAAATACATTTTATAGAAAAGGATAAAGAGTGTAAAGAACATTCACAAGTTATTAGTATGTATATATAACTTGTTTTCCCTATTATTACATCTGCATAAGATATTAGAAGAGAACAAAGAAAATGTAAATAATAGATACTAGATTTTTATTTCAATATATGGACTTAGGATTTATACAAATAGTTTAATAATAATCTTAGAATCAGTCGGTAAAACTGCATCTGTCATTTCAGGAAAATTTTATCCAGAAACCAATACAAAACCGAGGCCCCCCTTTTTTTCTTTTTAATTTAGCTAAATTAAGGAATACATTTCATTAGACTATGTAAAAGAAAGTATTATAGTCACAGGAAGGTTTACTTGTAAATCAATGGGTTTAGTTTCTATCAGTATGTCCTCAGGCTGTAACGCCTTTTATGTAGGCATGACAACTAGGAGCCTTGAAAAAAGAATAATGGAATATCAGTACTCCATTAAAACAAAATATGAAAAAATGCTTTTTATAAGCATTCTACAATATGTAAAAAATACAAAAAGTTTTTTCTCTGTTTTAGAATTAGTCCCACCAGATTTAAGGGAAGGTAACTTTAGAACTAGAGTAGAGGTCAAAGAAGCAGAGTGGCAAATAAAACTGAAGACAGACAAGTTCCCAAGGTTAAATGAATCTGTTAAGATAGAATGTTTAAAAAAAATAGGTTAAATGGTTATAAGTGATATTTTTTTACTTAATTTTAACTGTTTTCAATATTTTGGATGTTTTTGAAGTATTCACCATTCAAACTGGGTGTAACTGAGTCTTAATTGAATTATTATGTTTAGTTTTCTATTGGTTGATTTATATATATATATATATATATATATATATATATATATATATATATATGCACACAAATGAAGAATCACCAATAAACAGCAAAAATAAGTCAAATTGTAAACTCTAAGGCAAGTCGAGGAGCAGGAGTCAAGAAGTAAGAAATATAATCCAAGAAAATTTATTGTACAAATGGTGAGCGTTTTCACAAATAAATTGCTTCATCAGACCAAATTCAAACAATTATGTCACATCCTTTTATACCCATTAAAATTCAAATGAACCAATCATTTATAGGCATCACCTTTAAAGCTGCAATGTACTAAAAAATATATATATATATATATATATATATATATATATATATATATATATACATACATATATATATATATATATATATATATATATATATATATATACACAATATATAATACATAATATATACAAATATTAAAACTTATATAACTTAAAAAGTAAACAATATATCTTACAAAATATATAATATATATGATAAAATATAAAAAATAAAAAATAAGATTGTAAAAACATATTAAACATTTAATACATCTATATTAACATTTATTTCCTAAGTTTCCTACTTCTCAATTTGGCTGTAATGGCTATATGTGCATTGAGCCCTTTACCTCAGTGGGCTCTTAACCTCACAATCCAAGTAAGCTCTCTAGTTTCTGTTTTGTTAGAAACATCCCCCAACCTAGCATCTTCATATACAAGCTCTAACACCCTAAATCTAAACTGATGGCTAACCTCATTTTCTATAGTGTGCTTAGCTAATGCACTATATATATATATATATATATATATATATATATATATAAATATATGTCCTCACCTATAACAATAGTTGTGGTCCCTAATGCATTCACGAAGATGTCTATTCATCTTTCCAATATAGAATGAAGGACAGACTATGCATTGTGCTAAGTAGACAAGGTTCTTAATATTACAGTCAGCATTAACATCAAATTTATACACTCTGCTAGTATCCGGATGCCTAAATTCTGTGCCTTATTGTATGAAAGTGCAAAAATTACAACCACCACATCTAGTTGTTCCAACCCCTATATCAGTTCTCATTTCTTGTCTAATCCCTTTAGGGTAACACAACCTTCGTTTCAAGTTCCTAGTGTTCTTAAAGGTAATGTAGGGTTTAACCCCCATCACTTGAGTAATTTGTTCATCAGTGCTTAATATTTTCCAATTACGCTGCAGGATATTCCTGATCACCACATTATCCCTAGTATAAGAAAAAACAAAAGGTATCTTACTCACTGTCCTATAGGTGGATCTAAAAGCTTCCGAAAAATATGGCTTAGCCCTCCCTTTTCTCATCATTTGAACTTCATGGGTAACCCTACTTACTACTCGTTCATCATACCCCCTATTAACAAAATCAGCACTGATATTGTCAAACTCTTGATATAGATGGCTATCCCTATCAGTTAACCAAGAACAGCACATGGCTTGTCCCTTTACAATATTGGTGAAAATGTGTGTTTTTTACAGTGCCTTCTATTATGAGAAGTTAAACTGAAGTCCTATCTGCTTGAGTTAGTGGTAACTCAGGTGTATGGAAAATATCCCATGGCACCTATCAAAAAGAGTAGGGGTCTTTATTTAAATTCTTATAATATTTACACTGTTTACATCCTGTACAGCTTATTTACAAATATTTGCATAATTTTTAGTTTTACATACATTAAATTTATTTACTTACATTTACTACATCCCCCACTCTTTTTCCATAACTCTTTCCTTGCCATAATAACCATATTCTATCATTTCCATAGTTATATCCTTTATAACCATTATACCTTTTATAATTTCATTCTCATATATTTCCCATAATCTGTACTGTTATCTGCATGTATATATGTAATATATGTGTGTGAATAAGAGGGAGGATAGAGGAATGTTGAGGATGCAGGGAGTAGAGGTGGTGAAGGTGGATGAGTTTAAATACTTGGGATCAACAGTTCAGAGTAATGGTGAGTGTGGAAGAGAGGTGAAGAAGAGACTACAGGCAGGATGGAGTGGGTGGAGAAGAGTGTCAGGTGTGATTTGTGACAGACGAGTACCAGTAAGAGTGAAAGGGAAGGGAAGGTCTACAAGAGGGTAGTGAGACCAGCTATGTTATATGGGTTGGAGACAGTGGCATTGACATAAAGGAAGGAGTTAGAGCTGGACTTGGCAGAGTTAAAGATGTTAAGATTTACACTGGGTGTGACAAGTGTGGACAGGATTAGGAATAAGTATATTAGAGGGTCAGCCCAGGTTGGAAGGTTTGGAGACAAAGCCAGAGAGGCAAGATTACAAATGGTTTGGACATGTGCTGAAGAGGGATGCAGAGTATATTGAGAAAAAGATGCTAAGGATGAAGCTGCCACGTAACAGGAAAAGAGGAAGGCCTAAGAAAAGGTTTATGGTTATGGATGTGGTGAGAGAGGACATGCATGTGTTTGGTGTGACAGAGCAAGATGCAGAGGACAGGAAGAAATGGAAACAGATTATCTGCTGTGGCGACCCCTAACAGGAGCAGCCGAAAGAAGAAGATATTTCCCATAATCCCTTTACCCTTTCACAGCTCATAAAAATGTTCTATTGTCTCCACCTCACCACAATAATTACACACTCTGTTTTTTTTCTTTTTTTATATGGCATATTCATATTTACTGGAAGTTTTCTTGTTTTAATCTCAACAAAAAAATCTGCACATTCATAATATATTGTACATTTCTCTATCCTTGCTTTTATTGCTGTTACTTTTCCTTTCTCTACTTGTTTCTATGGATAGATATACTCATATTTATTCATTATACTCTTGTACCATTCTCTTCTGTTCATTTCTATATCACAGCTATTCAATTTCCATAAAAGAATGTTATCTTGATATTCTTTCATTTCCTCAGTCAAATAACCTTTTCCTTTCTGTAAGTTGTTCACCTTTTCCCAGATTTCCCCATATTTTTCTTCCATTATTAAAGCTTAGTCCTTTAATATTTTCCTTTAACCATATTAACACTATATATAAATTCAAAGATGCTGCATAAACAATAGGATTAATAAATCCTAATCCTCCATCCTGTTTTCTGTTATATAATGCACCTCTTTTAATCAAATTTAATCTGGATCCCCAAATAAATGCAAATATAATTGACAGTAATTCTTTCTCCTGTTTTAAAAGCACCATCACTACATTCGCTGAGTATGCTATTTTTCCTAATAGCACAGAAATAAATATATTTTTTATATGTCAACGTATATGCCCTCCAAAATAGACATACATTCCTAATTTTATTTATGATATTCTACTACTGTATTACACTAAGCTGATCACTACCAACATTTCAATTTCTTGTTCATAGGTTGGTACTAGGCTATCGGCCCTAGGGCCTATACTAGCCTAGCCATAACAATTCCCCAGATATTTCTTCCCACAATATTTACTTCCCTGGATCCCTGTCTAGCAGGGTGACTGACGTGATCCCCAGGGTGAATTTCCTATCTCCCATCAAATCGTCAAGGTTCCTTTTGAAGAGGGCCAAGGAGGTGCTCTACTTGACATGCATGGGCAGTCTATTCCAGAGTATGGGGAGTCTCTGGGTCAGGAACCTATCCCTCCAGCATGTTTTGTTCATTGTGATGACAAGGTTTAAATCCCTGGAGCATGTGGCTCTGAGGGATTGGGATTTCTTTAAGTGTAGCATGTCCAACAGCTCAGGGTTTGACATGGCCTTGCATGTTAAGCAGAGATCACCTCTGAGTAGACGATATGCCACAGATTATAGCTGGAGTTTTTTTAGATAGTCATAGAGCATCTGCTTTAGGCCTGTGATTCTTTTAGTCAGGTATTTCTGCGGCCTATTCAGCTGTTGCAGATGTCTTGTGAGGTGCATACCAAACAGGGCGTTCTACTCTATAATGGGTCTAATGAGGGATGAGTACAGTGGGACAATGACCTCCTTTTTTCTGGATGAAAAGCCCTTAGTGATGGGGTGTGCCACATAGAAGGATTTCCTGACTGTTGTGGTGATGTGGTTATGATGTGGTTATCGAAGGTGAGACCACTGTCCACCTGTGTCCCTAAGTCTCATCTTACTTTCAGTGTTTAGTGTACTGCCACCTATGTGGTAATTTATGGGTATGTGTTTTTTTCCAAAGAGGATAATTATACATTTCTTGGCATTAAGCTTGAGCCCATGGCTCTGGCACCAAGCATCTGTTTCTGTAAGGCTGTTTTGTAGAATATCCACATCATTTGGGGATTCAATAATGGCTTCCAGTTTGCAGTCATCTGCGAACTTTGTTAGCCACAGTCCCTCAGTGTTGGCCTGTACTTCAGAGAAGTAGATGCCAAACAAGAGTGGTCCCAGGACTGAACCCTGAGGTACTCCACTTGTCACTTGTCTGGAGCTGGATTTGGAGTCAGCTACTTTTACAGTCTGGGTTCTGTCAGTAAGCCAGCTGGCAACCCATCGAGTGACATAGGGCTTTATGCTCAGCTTAGTAGATTTATCTATGATTCCAGAGTGGGGGATGGTGTTGAAGGCCTTGGCGAGGTCCAGATAGGCTGTGTGGACTGCCTTACCCTTGTCCACAGCTCTGGAGACTGATTAAAGAAGTCAATCAGGTTCAAGAGACAAGATCGGCCCTTCATGAACCCAAACTGGGTGGGGTCCAGTGTTTGAAGGTTGCCAATGTCTTTGTTTATAAGTTCCATGATAATGCGTTCCACACCCTTGCAGATCAGGCTCATCAGACTGATGGGATGGTAGTTCCCAGGATCCAAGGTGGATCCCCCTTTGTGGAGTTGGATAACTGTAGCTGTGCACCACTCAGTGGGCACGAAGCCTGAGGTGAGGCTATGATTGAACATGACACTTAGGTGAGGTGCCAGTTCATTTTGTAGTTCATGTAGTACACAGCCCAGGATGTCATCTGGTCCCATGGATGCTGTATTCTTAGTTTTGGAGAGTGTGGTTTCTACCTGTGTGGCTGTGATTACTGGAATTTGGCAATATTTTGGTATTGAGATGGGCCCTTTAGAGGTGAGAGGAGTGTGAAGTTGGCACTAAATCGATCTGTCAGGATATTGGCAATATCCTTGGGATCAGTATATTTAATGCCATTCTGTTGTAGCTTGGAGCAGATCTAAGCATTGCCATTTAGATTCTTGATATAACTATAGAATGTCTTGTGGTTGACTTTGGAATCTTTGGAAATTTTATTTTCATAACTAGCTTTGGAGGATTTTATGAGGGATCTCAGTTTCTTACTGAGGCTGGTAAGGGAGTTTTTTGCATCCTGGGATTTTCCTCTTTTCTGCAACAGTTTCTTCCTTCTGTTGTATAGTTTGTTTATGGCAGTGGACCACCAGATTGGCTTCCTTTTTTTGGAGGAGAGCGTCTTGGTTCTATTTGGGATGGCATAATTCATGCACGAGTGGATGTGCTCGTACAGTGCCTTAGTGTATGATTCAGCAGTTGAACTTTCAGCTCCCATCTGCCATGATGTTTGTCACTTCTGACTTGAGTAGCATGAAGATGGCTTTGGATAACTTTTTTACAGAGGTTTCCTTACTGGGGGGTGGGGGTGGGATGTGGATGTCAAGGGTGATTTGCTTATGGTCTGACCTGACCATTGAGAGGGTGACCACTGGTGTGAAGCATCTATCTCCCATGCTGGTAATGACCAGGTCTAGGATATTGGAGCCCCTGGTGGGACAATGGATTAGTTGATCCAGGGTGTTGGAATTTATGAATTCCAAGAACCGTTGGGAAAAGGTGTTGGTACCCAAATAGTTTTCCCAGTTAATGACAGGATAGTTGAAATCACCCAGTATTAGGGTGTTTGGTTGTATCTAAATATTTTCCAGTATGTTTAGAAAGGTGTAGTGAGAATCTTAGGGCATGGTGGGGGATCTGTAGCAAGGTACAATTTGGATTGCAGTCTTACCTAGTGTTAGTTGCACCTGGAGAATTTCAGATGCATTGTGTTGGGCAACTAGCCTGGAGGTGTGAATATCCTTGATGAATATGGACACTCCACCACCGTTAGTGTGTCAGTCTTGGTTTGGTGGCTGAAAAGTGTGGTTAGAGTTGTAGCCTGGTATTGCAGGGGTACTCTCTGGAGCCTTGAACCAGGTCTCAGTTACTGTACAGATATCTATGTTCTCCATTTATAGGAGTGCCTCGAGAGAGTGCATTTTGAGGTTTAGACTTCAAATTTTGCATGCTTGTAACTGTTACTGTGGTGGTTTTGTCCTTTGAACCTTGCCTAAAAAAGGCACTATAGGGGTGGCAAGAGCTTTAGCCAGTAACCTGAATCCTAGGGGTGACAGGTGCAGACCATCTCTGGCAAAGCATCATGGTTTGTCGATCATGTCATCCCAGGCAGACAGATACTGGATCCCCTTTAAATGACACCAGAAGCTTAGCCAATTGTTGAAGTCAATCATTTTGTCCTTATACTGTGGTATAATTCTGGGAGAAGGCAGGATGCTACTCAGGGCTAGGGTCATACCTGCCTGGGCTACATGATCTGAGAGCTCTTCCATGTCTCTTTTCATGTAGTCCAGGGAGGTACGTCTCAAGTCATCCACTCCAACATGGACAATGACAGAGTCATATTTATACATGTGGAGTGACTTGAGTGCATGTGTTATGTGGTGGATCCTGGCACCCAACAGGCAACTGACAGTAATATTCTCCTTGTTCAGCCTGGTGAGTGGAACATCAGTGTGCCTGACTATAGAGTTACCTATGACTAAAGTGCTGGGTACGTTGTCTTGCCTTAGGGACTGTTGTTGGGTGGGACACTGGTGTTGTGAGCTATGTGTTACTTTGGTTGTGACTGGTGTTTGTTTGCATTTCAGCTTTGGAGGTCCTTGTTGCTTAGGCAGGTTATTATTAAGGGCCTCCACATATGTGGGTTTAGTGTTGCTATGTGTGGGTGTTGATGGTGTGGGTTTTGAAGGGCTATGTGTTGCTTGAGGTGTAGTGCAGGTGTTAACCTTCTCCTGTTGACTGTCTAGCACAATCTTGGCTGGAGAGAGCTTTGCTTCCAGTTTGGCTATGTAAGTGCATCTCTCACAGGTTGTAGTGTTGGGTGGTAAGAGGGGAGGGTTGTCTGTGTACATGAGGCAGTTGCTACATTGCCCTAGTATGACCAGATTCACCAGGTGGACAGGAGAAATCACCGGAAGCTGACCCTTGGACATGCCTGTTTAGGTGCTTTTTTTTTGTAAAGTACAAGAGCTGTTTTCCCTTACCTTTGCAAGGTACTTTGCAATTATAGGCTGTTTATCCTTATTTATACTTAAACCTATAGCATTTAACTCTTGACTAAGTTTCTTAACAACTATCTCCATCCACTCTACATTATTAGTCGTTAACACTATATCATCTGCATATGAAAACATCACTGATACTTTTATATCCTCTCTTGTATTATATTCTGCTTCTGTTAGCATCAAATTTATTTCATTCACTATTACCTTCATAAGCAATGCAAATAGCATACTACTTGCTGGACGACCCTGTCTTATTCCTCTCCTTATATCTATATCTTCACTTAACCAACAATTTATCACTAATCTTACTTTATTATTTTCATGCACAGATGACATGACTCATTATTTTTTTCACTTATATTATACTCTTTTAAAATCTCCCATAAAATGTTATGTTGCATGTTATTGATTCTTGACTTCCTTTCCCTTTTCTTCCAAATACTGTTTATTTTATTAATTATTCACTTTTTTTCCAGTCTCTTCCCTGTTATTTTCATAAATATCTTATAACCCATATTATTTAACACTATTGGCCTGCAGTTCCTTATATCTTCTTTTTCTCTGAATTCATATAAGTTTCATAGTTCCAGTAAATATTTCTTTATCTTCCACCTTTTTCTATAACCACTCATTTAACATTTCTACAAAATACTTCTTCTGCCAATCTAACATGTTCTTATACATGGAATATTCAATCGCATCAAGCCCTGTAGCAGATTCCATATTCACTGTCTTTAATACACTTTCCATTTCTTTCACAGTAATATTCTTTTCTATCTCCCGATTATCCTCTTTGGATAATTTTTCCATTCTCCACTTATGTCCCTCTTTTTGCATATTGTTTTACAAAAGTCTTATTTATATAATCTCTTACTGCATCCAGTATTTCCTTTTGCATTTTAACAATCTTTCCATTTTCATTTTTTATTTCTCTTATTACTCTTCTAGCTTCTTTTACTTGTTGTATCTTTCAGTTTTTCCCGGTTAGGGGTCGCCACAGCGGAAGTCCGGTCCGCTAATGATTGGCAGTAGATTTTTACATACCGAGTTGCCAGCCCTGACACACAACCTTCAACGAAGGTATGCCCATTCATGCATGTCTCCACACAGAAGACGCTTTAGCTGAGAATCGAACAGGACGTCTTACTGTGAGGCGACAACGCTACCACAGCACCACCTCTGCAGCTTCTAGCTTCTTTTACTAATTTATTTAAATATAGTCCACTTTTTATTTTTCTCCCTGTAGGAAATACCTTTGTTTAAACAATATTTTTTTTAATTTAATTATTTGTTAATTTCATAAATAATTTTTTTCTCTTTTCCAAAATATTCCATTATCTTTTTTTTTATTTTCCTTAAAAGCTTCCTGATAATTTCTTTACAATTTAGTTTTTCTTCTATCCTTTTTAACTTTTGCCATGCTAGGAAACATATTTTATATTTTTCTTCAAAACGTAACCACCAACTTGTCCAATTATCATAAAATATTCTCATACCTCTATGAGCATTGCATAATTGTATAAACCTATGTCTGTTTTCTTCTTTTAAATCCATTTCATGTATTCTTTTAATAATTCTACCTATTTTATATACTCCTCTTTTTCTAGAATCTCTATCCATATTGCCATATAATCTGAAACACCTGCTACTTTTTTCCTTTGTTTAAAATCCTCAAACTTTCTGAGATCAAAAAATAATCAATTTCTGTTCTGAGGTTGCCTCTTTTGTAGAGCCGTTGTTTTCCATTCCATACATATTGTTTTCTACTTTTTAGTATCTCTGCTATTATCTTGACATCAGCTCTTTCTTTTCTGTCTTTTCTTGGATCACAATTAAAATTCTCTCCTATTATAATTTGCATATTCACACTCACAAAATCAAATATTTTCTTAAACATTAATTCTTTTTCGTTTTATGTGACATATGCATATATGGCAATAATTCTATAGACTTGCCTTTTCCATCTAACATCCAATATTCTTATACTACCTAATAGAACTGTTAACATCCAACATTTCTACTGAGTTTTGAATTAAAATTCCAATACCTGAACATTTGGATTCCTATATTGCAAACAATATTTCCTTCCCATAATCCCTTTACTTGTACTCTCACCCTTTCAGATGAAATTCTTATATCTTCTAATATTCTAATATACATATCAAGTATTTTATACCATTCTAATGCATCTAACTGTAATACTCTTTATGCTGTTTACATTTATAGCTAAAATTCTTTAGACTATACTGCTTGCTTATTTCATCCTTTGTCTTGTTTATTTTCTCTCAAACCTACATTCTCCAATTATCATTTTCTGTCTTTCACACTTTTACCAATGGAATTATTTTTACCTGTATATATCTTACACTTACTATCTTCTTCTTCACTTGAATTTACAATTGTTTTCTCCTATTTTTTTACCCTTTACATACTTATCATTGTTTGTTTCTTTTGTATCTATTTATTGTATTTCTTTTTTGTATATCTTCTATTTCTTGCGTAATTTCTTGTTCATGTTCATCTTCCCCTTCAATATTTTCTTTATAGTTCATCCATGAATGCCCAGTTAATTCACATTTTACATTTCACTTTACAATTCTTTGTATCACGATCTGATTTACTACAAATATAGCATTTTCTATCATAATTATTTACTAAATGATCCTCATAATTATTAACTAAATGATCACTTTTACCACAAAAAAGCAGGTTTTTGGTTGACTCCAATATTTTACAAACCCTCTATTCCTTTCCACGTTTATCACACTTGGAATATGCATTATATTTTCATTTGTCATTTGCAATACAACAGTACTTTCCCAAACCCCAGTCCATAAACATCTATTGTTATATATTTTTATAATGTCCATAACCTCTTTACATACAATCTTTAAATAGTCCTTCAATACTTATTTTCCTTTGAAACTGCATTATAGATTTTCTTTTTTGTCTATTAAATAATAGCACAACATATAAGTTCCAAGGATTATCATTTTTCTTTAGTTCATATTGTTCTACTAATTTTTCCCTGTACTGTCCTGATTCAAACAAAATGTCATAAAAGTGTCTTTATTAATATGAATAAATGCTCTTACCTCTTTGGGAGCAATACCCAATGGCTCAACAACATTGTGCCATATTTTGTACCTACTGAGTTCTTTTTCCTTCTTACTGCTTATTCTTACAAGGTACTTATTCCTTCTTTCATCCTTTTTTTTCTTCCTTCTCCCCTTCTCTGATACTTTACGTGTATGACTTTTTCACCCCTTTCCTTATCACTTCTACTTCTTCCTCCTGGATTCTGTAGATCATTTCTCCCCAAGAAGCTGCATTTTTGCTTTCTGGTTCACTCTAGTTACATAACTCCTTAAGATACATATTGCATAACCCTCCTAATTGGGAGTTGTAATCATACATTCCTGTTGTGATCCTCTATTTCCCTCAAACAATCTTCCTTGAAATTTCCATTTTGAGTCTTGCGAAGGTTCAACCATATTCGCTTCCTTATCCTCCTTCATCTCTCCTTCTCATCCACTTTCACCAACTTCCCCACTGCTCCAACTATTTTCTTCTCTGGAACCAACATCTTTTGTGATAGCTCCACTGCCATTGCACTAACCCCTTCCATCTCTTACTCCACGATTTCATCGCTCACTTCTTCCATGCAACACACCATTGTCATATTCCATAACAAGAATGGAATCCTCATCCACGAGTAGGGTTTTTTTATTGATATATACATTACATATTGTTTACATATTTACATTATTTACATCTATTTATAAATCTCCATACATTATAAACTTCATTTTAAGCATTATCTCCCCACTCTTTTATCCACAACCTAAACATTATTCGCTCCAAAATCTTTGTCAAAGTCCATTTTCCATTGTATTTCATTTCATTTAGTCTCTCGTTCCTTATAGTCCATGAAACATAAAATATTATTCTTTCCATTTTCTTCACTTCTTCCTGTTTTGGTACGCCATAATAACCAAATTCTATTATGTCCATATTTACTTGTTCAAATTTTAACAAGCTTTTCACCCTATTATGTTTAAATATTTCTTTCCACAATTTAAGTCTTTCACATTTTAAAAACACATGCTCAGTAGCATCAAACTCTCCACATTTATTACATATTCTATCTTGCTTTTTTTGTATGACATATTTGCCTTAACCAGCAATTTTCTAATAGACAATCGCCATAAAAAAATCATTACATTCTTTAATCTTTTTATAGTTATTATATCTCATCATTACTGTTTTTTTCTTATCTATTTCAATAAAATGCTTTCATAATACTTCAGTACAATTCCTTTCTATTTTTCTCACATATGTTCTTTTTTATTTTCCATAACACAATTTTGTTTTGATGCTCATCCATTTCTTCATTCACAATGTTTTAACTTTTTTTTAACTTCCATTCCTTCCCACAGTTCTTTGTATTTATAATATAGTATAATTTCTAACAAGTTTTTAATTTCCTTCATAATTACTTTTAATACCTTATATAAAATTAAAGATGCTGCATGTACTATTGAGTTTATTAAACCCAAGCCTCCTTGCTCTTCCTCATATATAGAATCCCTCTCTTGACTGGCTTCATTCTAGAGCCCCATATAAAAGAAAATATAATCATCATTACTTCCTCTTCATACTTAATAGGAATCATATAGATGTTAGCAACATAAGCATTTTTTCCTATTACCATGGTGTTCAACAAGTGTGATTTTTCTATGAAAATCTATATGATTCCCAAAACTTGGTCATGTCCTTTACTTCTTTGAGTTATTATCCCATTGTTGTCTGCATTCATTCCTTCCAAATATTATTCACAATATATCTATATATATTTTTCATTGAACTCAATAGCTCCTATCATACATTCAAAACCAAATTCTTTACTAATCTCTTTATACTTAAACCATTTTTTATTTATACTTAATTTTTCATTTACTTTTTTCCATCCTTACTTTATTTTTAACAATTAATACAATATTATGTACATAAATATACATTATTGGCAACTGTACTTCCTTCACCATTTTGCATCCACGGCTACTTGACATTTTATCAATTTATTTCACTATTGCATTCATAACTAATGAGAAAATTACACTACTAGCTGGGCAGCCATTCTTTATTCCACATTCTGTTTTTATTTCTTCCCCATTCCAGCCATTTATATTTTGTTTCATATAGTTCCTTTCATAAATAGATTTCATTGTTTGTAATATTTTTTTGCTTACTTTATATGCCTGCATAATGATTTATACTGAATATTATCATAGGCTTTACTTATATCCCCTATCATAACCTTCGCTTCTACATTATTATTTATGATATCATCAACTATTTCTCTTATTATCCATAAAATTCTTGACTTCCTTTTCTTTTTCTTTCGAATACATTTTGGTGACATATTGTATCCACTTTTTGTAACCTTTTTGTTCTTATTATTCTCATTAAAATTTTAAAATCCATATTATTCAATGTTATAAGTCTCCAGTTTGTATCGCCTCTTTATTTCATTTTTTTAAATATAAATTGTATACCTCCTGTACATATCTCTTTCTCTTTAATTTCAGTTTCTAACCACTCATTCATAACTTCTGTAAAAATTATTTTGCCACTCTTTCATTTTTTATACATACCATATTCAATTTCATCAAATCCTGTAGCAGAATTTATGTTAATCTCTGTTAAAATTTCATTCAATTCTTTCATAGTTATTTTTTGTTCTTAATACTCATTATCTTCATTATTTAATTTTTCACCTTATAAATTTGTTCTGTGTTTTCTTCTCTTTTAACAAATTGCAGTACATGTTCTTTAATTATTTTGTGTATTCCTTCTTGCTGTCATATTTGCTTACCTTCCTTATTTTTTAATTCTCTTATTTTTCCTTTCTATCATTTTAAGTCAAATATGGTGCTACCGCTTCTTTCTTTCCTTGTAAATAATATGTTTGTTTATATAACAAGTTGTTAATTTTAATTTGATAGATTTTATATATTTCTCTTTCTTTTTCATAAAAGGGATTTTTCTTCTCTACTAGGTCTTTAAATGTTTCTTGACTTAATATCTTATATCTCTCTTTTTTTCTTTTCTTCCTTATACATTCTAAAAACACTTTTTGTATTTCTCTTTAAAATTAAGCCACCAAAGAGTCCAATTCTCATAAAATTCCCTCATATTCATATGATTTTTCCATAATTCCATAAGTTCTTTTTACTCCTGTAAATCTAATTCCTTTTTATTGATTCTCTTTATTCCTTTTACTATTCTTATATACTCTTCATTTTCCTGTACTTTAACCCATATAGCCACATGATCTGAAAATCCAACACACTTATTTCCTTTTTTATAACTTTTAAACTATCACATATTAAAAATAATTTATGTTGTAATTTCATTTTTTTTGTAGGTCCAGTGGTTATTCTCCCATACACTTAACTTTCCACTTCTTATAATTTCTTTAACCATTTTAACATCTTTAACATTGCTCTTATTTTTTCTTAAATTACAATTAAAATCCCCCACCACCATAATGTCCATATTCACACAAACATATTCAAGAATATTTTTAAGCATCCTTTCTCTCTCTTTTTTTGTTCCATATGCATATAAAGCTATAATTCAATACACATATTTTCCTATCTCAAGTCTATTACCATAATTAGTCCTAGTTCCACTATGGGTACATCTAATATTTTAATGCTTTCTTGACATAATATATATATGCCCGAGCACATTTCTTTCCCCATGATCCAAACTACTGCACCATCCCAAAGTTTTTCAATTTCTATTCTTTCTTCCTCTGTTAATAATCAGATATCTTCTAAAACAATAATATATGCACCTACTGCACCACACCTATTCTCCTCTTAATATTTTTCATACTGTTCACATTTAAAGCTATTTTCGGCATTTAAGAACAGTTAGTATTATAAAATGCTTACCCCTTTCCTTTATCTTTCTAAGCATTATATTTTTTGAATTTTCTTTTCCTTTCTTTAACTCTTTTCCCTATCAAATTCTTTTTATTCCTTACTGTGTACCAATAAGCTTCTTCCTCACATGTCCCCCCTGTTTCTTTTTCTTTGTTACTTTATTTAACTTCATGCACTGTATAAGCTCTTTATCAGTCATATCTTTTTGTACATTTTCTTGTATAACACATTTTTCATCTCTTTCTCCTGTATAACTTCATTTTCATTTTCTTGCACATTTCATTTCACATTCTAGCCATGAATGACCAGTATTGCCACATTGTTTGCACTTTAAATCACATTTTTTGCATTATGCTCTGCTTTACCACATAAATAGCATCTTTTTATCACATTCATTAATTAAGTGATCATTTTTTTCCACAAATAGTCTTTGATTGACCCCTGTATTTCACAAAAACCCTATTACCATGAACATTAATAATACTAGGTACATATATAACATTATCATTTTCCAATTTCATTATTGCTCCACATTCCCATCCCCCAGTCCATAGTCCTCTTTCATCATATATTTTTGTAGTGTCCATTACTTCTTTACAAATAGTTAACAAATGTTCTTTCAGTTCTTTAGCTTCAACTTCAGTTCTAAACTGGATCATAATTCTTTTTTTTTTTGTCTGTAAAATGCTTGCACCACATATTCTGACCATGGATAAATATTTTTCTTTTGTTCATATGCACCCAAAAACATTTCCATGGCCTCCCTAGTCTCAAATATCAAGTCATAAAAAGTCTCTTTATTAATTAAAATAAATGCGCTTACCTCTTTTGCTTTGACACCCAGAGGTGCCACAACAGAGTCTCAAACCTCATACCTGCCTAAACATTCTTCTTTTTTACTGCTCACATGTACTGTATACTTCTTTTTTGTTTCTTTTATTTCTTCTTTCTTCTTTGTTCCTTCTCCAACAGTTTGTGCATAAGTTTTTGTCTCTGGAACTTTTTCTGGCATAGTCTCTTCTTCTCCTTTTTCTTCTTCTATTTTTTCCATGATGTCACTCCATGAAATTGCTGCTCCACTTTCTGGCTCCCTTTGGTTTACCATTTCTTCCAAATAATCATCCTGCAACCCCCCCCCCCAATTGGAGGGTTGTGATTATGCATTTTTCAGAGGTATCTGTCTCTCCTTCAAACAATCTCCTCTGTAAGTTTTCCTCTGAATCCATCTCAGTTACAGGTACCATCTCCTTTTCCTCTATTGTCACTGTTTTTCTGTACCCACATCATCAGAAAAAAAATTTCTGGTTGCAATTCTACCATTTCAACTACATTTTCAGCAACTTTTACTCCATTTTCAGCAAAAGCTGAATCAGCCACTATTTCTCTCTGTTTCTCCTGGCTGCTGCCATGCCTGGACAGGAAACAGGAAGTCAGGATGTGTAACACTCAAAGCTTTCCCCTAACTACCTCAATGCCCTAGACAAATTTCCCCTAGTGGTATAAACACCATCTGTGGTCTCTCCTGCAAAGAGGCTACTTACCTAATGGGAATAACCTGATCAGCAAAGGATAAATAAATACATGCATGCATATATACGTAAATACATTTATATACATACATACATACATAAATAATATTTCTACATATTAACCATATTGATTGTAATCAATCTCAACCAGTAAGGTTTGACTTATGAGAAGGTGGAGTTTCATCTAGAATAAGTAGAAATGTTGCATATCAAATTAAATAATGCAGGCATAAGGGACCACCATGAAAGCCTAATCTGTAACTAACCAGGCTAACAAATGCCTCGGGATGTCTCAGGGTAACCATCCTGGACACTAGTGTGATCCAGACTGCAAAGAACATGTGAAATGACTCAAGCTAGATGATTAAATTATTCTTAAAACACAAGTGAAAAATACCTAAAAACATAAATATAGACAGTGGTTACATTGCACACTACCATTACATCCACCCAAGTAAATTGATATTAGGTAGTCAGACTCTGTAATCCTCTAACTTTCCTCTTCAACTAACTCTCATCATTAAAATGAATGACATCTGCCCTATTACTAAATGTTGCTCCTTTACCAAAGCATTTTAAAAGATAATCTATGAGCAAATATTAGAATCCAGTATACCCTTACTGCACCACTTTCTTTTATTTATTTATTTTTATTTGTGTGTCCATTCCAGGGGTGATCTGGAAGCGCTGTCTGATTAAATTACAACTAATTACACTTTTAATGACTCCAAATTCATTCCATTGTGGTACAAGGTAAGCTTACAGATGCTATATTTTTAGATCTAAATAAGGTCTCAATTGAGACCTGCCACAGACCAACCGTGTCCTTTACACTGCTGCCTCAAGGTATTAAAAATCTTAGTACATTTAACTATCAGTTCAAGAAGACTTCAAAAATATCTGAAATGCTAACAAATTAACTGTCAATACACAATAAGTACTTTTATGTTGTTTGAATCATCAAAAAAGCAAGAAAATATAAATGTATCAATATCACCGACCCCTCTGGAAATCAGTTACCCTTGTCAAAACAGCAAAAATATGGAGGCATTACATTTGATCAAACCCACTCCATCTCTTTTCTTAAAGTCACAAGTTAGCAAAATTAGCTCAGTTGAAGGACTGTAATGAAATTTCATGTGTACTTAACTTAGAAGTTAGACATCTGATTCCTATAAATGATCTCCCAAGATTACAATATGTCTTCCCAACTATTGCACATTGCTCCACCAAAAATACTCCCCTACTTTAATCCAAAGAGAATAACATTCTCAGATTTATTAATTGGGCTAACAACAGAGAACACCACATTACAAACTGCAAAAATAAAAATATAACAAATGGCTATCCATTTCAGCAAGTGCTAGTTTCCTGCTTAACGTCTTTACTTTTAAACTTCTTCATGCAAGATGCAATCACTTAATCCTTACTAAACTAATAATCAGAAATCAAACATACTCCTTCAGGAATACTGCATACAGTTGCTTATTCCATCTTTCACTCTATCCTGCTGTAAAAGTGGATTCTCTAAAACTTCAACTGATATCTGTAACAGCATTCCAGAGGAAAGTTAAAAAAAAAAAAACAAGCAATTAAATTATTCAAGAAGCCTAGATGTAAGGAGAGGTGAGGGATGTGGGGGCAGAATTCCTATGTTGGGTGTGCAGGAGGACATTCCCTCCCTGCAAAAATGCTGTTTGTTATCTTTTACAATGGTTGCTTGGACTGTAAGCAGAAAGGTGTATGAACAAGTGCCAGTAACAGAGTTGTAACAGTGAAATTTGCACTCCAGGCAACACAGCCATTAAGTTGTAACTTGCATTATCTATGAGTGATTGCAATTGCTCAATGGCAGCTTGTAAACTGTCACACTGTTATTTTAAAGATAGTAATGAGTTATTATGCATCAACCCAATAACTCTTTGCTGTCTTTAAAATAACAGAATATTTTGTCAGCTTGTGAGCTGTCAAAATGTTTGGTGCCCTTACAAGTTGGCAAACTCTCTGTCCCGTCCTTCCCATTCCTCTGGAGTGTGAGTGCATGGGACTCAAGCAGACGGTACTGAGATTCTTATAATTGTTAGTTGCTCACACACATATACTACAAACAGCATATTCTATTCCGTCTGTAGTACAAATAACAATGCTTTCCACCTGGCAGTCATCTGCATTTCTTGTTAAGTGCAGGTAGTTACCACTTGTACCTCTAAAGGTACTAAATAATAAATGACTAATGTTCTGTATTACTGCAATTGTTATGTGTGTTGAGTCTTAGAATATCCCTCCATTTTAACTTTATGTGTTTCAGTAACTACCAGGTAATTAAGAAACAGTTAATGTTGACCATTTTAGCTTACTTAGTATTCCTACATGTGGGGCAGAGTTAGTTAATCATAGCTGCCCTCTGACCATCATCTGTATTTATTTTACCTAATTTTCTTAGGGGAGGATTGTACTGAGAACCTTAACTTTTCTTGTATATCTCCATTCATTTAGTTTCTTTTCTCATAATTGGAAAGGGCATCTCCAAATACACTACTGGAAGGCATAGCATAGTTCTTATCTTCTTTGCTTAATACACTCACAAATATCATAAGACATTGATAGAACTACATGAGGGCTGAGAAACAGCAAAAACTGAAGAAAGTGATGGCTGCTTCCTGTAATTTTGAGGACAATGATTGTGATTTTATGACTTGAGAGCCTATACTGCTGAATTATTTATCTATTATAGTTCTCTGTTGCACAAATTTCTTGTTTTATTTGTTTAGTTATTTGCATTTTAACATTTTATTTTATTAAGATTATTGTCTGTACTTGTTTGATATTCTTACTTAAATTATAACTAGGGTTTGTTACACACACATAAATAATATTTGCGTTATGTCAGAGTTTTCCCCTGCTCTGTGAGAGTACCTGTCAAATCTTCGAACGCTCAAAATTTCGAACATTACATGGTCGAGACCAAACGTTCAAAATTTTGAGTGCTCAAAGATAGACTTTCAATGGCACTGTACAGTGCAGATAGGGAGAATTTCCCTTTTCTGCACTGAAGTGCGGTCTCAGAGTTGGTATATTTAAGTAGGGGGAGTGCAGCCCCCCACATGGGAGGTGCCTACACTGTTAAAGTGGTTTTTTTTTTTATGTTCGAACATCCAAATCTTGAACATTTGGTCTCAACCATGTAATGTTCGACATTTTGGATGTTCGAACATTTAACATAGACCCCTCTGTGATACAGTAACTTTAGTGTTAGCATATGTAATTAGTTGGGATTGGGGGTCAGAATCCATATGTTAGGGATGCTTTAGTCATGTTAGAGCAACTTATAGAACTCACTCATTTCTTGGTGGATCCACATCATCTCCTGATTTATCTCTAAGTCCCTTCAGTCCCTGGCAAAACCTTCAGTCCCCAATATTTATCTTTATTTTGATTGCTACCTCACCATTTGTGAACCAGTACTCCTATTTATAGGCATAATAACTGATTACTTAGCATGATGTCTGAACACTGACTCTAACCAAACTGGCTAAATAATTTCAGTGGGTAGAACCTCCCTAACTTTCCTGAGCAGAATAAAATGGACATCTGCAAACAAAATGAAACATTTCCTCCTCCTGTCTTCCTCTCTGCATCTTGTTAAACATTCCAGAAATTATCTAGCAAAATGCTTTATAACTAGTAAGATCAAATGCAGGGATAAGGGAGCCCCCTTCATCATAACCTCTACCCATCTTGATTTGTCCTGATCTCACATTATACCTCTCTGTTCTTTGATCTCATGTCACTCACTGTTATATTAAGTTCAGGCTCCTATTACAGTGTCCTTACCCCACTAACATAGTGCCCCCCAATCTGCTCCCTCCAGTCTAGCCTATAAGTTCTACTTTATGGGAAAAAAAAGTGCCCATAATTTTCACTATTCTAGCCTGCTCTAAAAAATCACCACACCACTCGTACCCCTTCCTCTCTGCCTTGTCCATAACATCCCCTGCTTTTTTCCTATAATTAATAGATGTCTCTTCCTTTCCACAAAGCCCATTCACTCTTATTCCACTAATCTTCTCACTCCTACTGCCAATCTAACAGAGCTGCAGACACTCTTGAAAATATTTTAGCATCTGCATTTGTGAATTATATCAGCCTGTAGTTAAGATAATCTTTCTGATACCTATTTCCCGTTGACAGTAAAATAGCTTCCATTTCCTTCAAGGGTTTAGTATGCCTTCCCTATTAAATACTGCTCAGTCAAAGCTTCATGTCTTTCCTTCTACATCATTTTATAAACAGTCAATGGCAGAACCATCTGGACCTCCAGCTTTTCCCTCCCTTAAGAACCTTAGTTGCGAACTCACTTGTTCCTCCTTAGCATACCTTTTCAAATTATCCTTCTTAATTTCACCTACTACACTAACCTTTCTCTTCCTGACATTGTAATGACCCGTCTGATGATCGTAATACAGAAAAGACACTTGCAAATGTCTTAGCTACCCCCACTTATCTGGAACCCTCCTACCCTTCTCAACTTATATACTTGCCACTTTTTTTCTTCCCCAGCTTTTTCTTCAGCTTCATCAATAGTCTTCCCTTCATGTCTGCCTCCTCTACCAGACTGCACTTTTTCTCTTGTACTTGGTTTCTCAATCATTTTTATTTTTCACTCTAATTTTCCCTTCGAGCCCTGCATCATTAATCAACTCATATTTTGACAAACCTCTATTTTGGATCATCTCGGCTATACTTTCCTAGGTTACCTTTTTCATTTTTTAACGTGTGTGTCTTTGACTGATTGGTTGGTTGATTTATTTTTGTTTGTTGACCAGAATGGTCCAAATGAACACATAAAATCTTATTAGCATTGGAGGCCAAAGGAAAAAAGTTGCACTTAGCTAAAACAGTCACTGAAGTACAATACAATAATATGCATAGTATAAAGTAATACAACACACAGTGATGCATTTTAGAAATAAGTATGTCTGGTCGGAAGTAAAAAAGTTAGCTACTATGGAAAGTAAACAGCTTATACAGTTTAACACTATAGTTATATAACATATTTTTATTTAAATAAGCTATCATTTTAAGAAAACAAAAGGTGTATTATTTATGCATTGGAGTGTAGAGGATATGTATAATTTGTTTGGCTTTGTTTCTAAGTGCTTTATGTCATTTACTCTGTTGAAGGAGCATAATAACTTCTCTGGATAATAAAAATAAGTTTATTTTATAATCTTGGAGGCAATGAGCAACATGTCTATCTCTTCTTTTCTATAGATATTTATATACAAGTTTCCTTGATAAAATGTCAGCTCTTCCAGCAGTAATTTCTAGGAATAGACTTTCAGAAGAATAGGATCAGGCATTAATTCATAGACCAGGAGGAAGCTGCTTGTAAGTAAACTATAAGAAACACAGTATAATGGTAGATCTTGACAACTTTATAAATAATTCAAGTTTTCCAAGCCTGTGATTTTTCTACTAATGACAGTTGTGCCTTTTCAAGTTATTTTATGTTATTCATAGCCTCTAAAACCCAAGATTATTTTCAATAATTAGTCAGACCAGTGAAGTATAAAGTAGTAAAATCCTCTATCTGGAATGACTAGACATATCTTTTAAAATTAGATGGGTTATAGAATATGCTTTCCTAACATTTGTAGATACACACGGGTCAAAGCTGTAATTGTCTAAGACATCTTGTAGCTTTCCTTCTGCTTGGAAAATTTTTAAATGCACACAAACTGTCTCAAATCCACTAGAATGTGGTGGTTGCAGAAAACACTGAAGTTTGTTATTTTCAAAGGGCATATTCGGTGAATTTGCTGAGATAATCATATTCATAGCTAGTTACAAAGATCATAGCAAGATGTCCCCATACATGTGTTGGATAATATTTCTGTGCAGACCTGCATTTACCTTTTAATTAAGCATGTTGCCCATGTACAAAAGGTGACTGATGTAATTTTAAGAAATCGGCCTATACTTTTAATGAAGTAGCCTGTGTAACATAATACATTGAGCACCTAGGATGACTTCTATTAATTCCTGAAGCCTACATATAACATAAAGTTGTTGAGATTGCAGATTAAAAATATAAAAATACAAAACAAAAATCCACAGAAAGGCCAAAAATTAGCTTTTACCAAAATGTATGTGATATTGTAAAACTTCCTTACAGACTTCTTCACAATATTTTAACTAAAAACTTAATCCCCTTATAGACTCCATTCAAAATGTCACATTTTAAAATCCAACAATAAAATATCTGAATCAATAAAGCAAATTAAAAAGACAATCAAACCTATGAAATGTTTTTTTAGTTTAGAATGCACTTATTTCTGATACAATTGCTAAGACACGTTTTATATTAGAAGAAATATGAATGGCAAGTTTAGCTGAATGCAACACAATCACAAGTTTTTCTGTGGATTTTTGTTTTGTAATCTTTAAAGTCTACAGGAAATCTACAGATTAGTCCATTCATTATTTTGTTCTTCTCAAATCCAGATGTAAAAGAAGAACAATCCCTAAGACTCAGGAAAAACCTCACCATTCAAAAGCATCACCCAAAGTAAGTTGGACAATTAGCGTGATGGCAAGGAAATTTGAGTTAGGGCCATGTATAGTCACATTCATAAATACCTCATTATCAGATCATTACCATGTCTCTGAATCAGACACTGTGCTATAAGACCTGACTACACTCACGTTCTCCTTTAAGGCCTGTTCATTGGAATGGCAAAGGACCCACTACACACTCACACTCAAACTGACTTTCACACAAATACCTCTCAACTGTACAGATTTTTGCAGGATGTCTAGATTTTTGCCCATATTTTGGGTCTATTTCTCATAAAATTGTGGTTTTCTGGCAAATCGTTCATAGTTGAAGTCAGAAAATAATGACAGACATTTGAGTTTCAGACTTCATACCCTTCACAAAATTCATACTAATAAAAAAAACTGTTGTTCTACCAATTTGCTAAGTTTCTTTTGTTCTACATTTGTAGGAGCAATATTTAAAAAGTGATCCTATTTTTGAGCCTTTGCCCCACATTATTGATGGTTTTATACAGATTTATTGCTCTAAGGTTGAGAGGTATGTTCACACACACAGTTACAGTCATTCACATGTACACACAGGCACACACACACACACAAACACGCACTCATCCACACATCCACAAAGAATTCCCTTCCCATTCTATCACACTCATGGAAACATTTATCCATACACTTGCACTTTCAAACCAAAAACACACACACACACACACACACACACACACACACACACACACACACACACACACACACACACACAGCCACTCCCTCATTCTGCTATATTACCATGTGGGTTCAGCCACTAGGCTTCTGTCTGCACTGAGTTCCCTGAAAGTGGAAAACATCAGCAGTAGAATCTATGAGTCATAAAAGATTAGAATAATGATGAAATCTTCTGAGATAAGACATTGCCTTGAATGTTCCATTTTTGAGCTAAGGGGTACCTCACATGGCCTTATGATCCAGGGTCCAAGGTTAACTAATTTAATGTACTGTCAGTGCAAAGACAGTCAAGTTGTTTATCATCTGTATTGTCCTTTTCAGAAGATTTATTTTGAAAAGATAATACATACAAGCAGAAATTTTTAAATATTTGAGAAATATAAAAATAGTGTAAGTACTAGTGCCATGACCAAACATTTTTAATAATAGAAATAGTAGGCATGGGAGATTATTAAGATTTTTTTGCAGTGTATAAAGATACTATCTGCTGTGTATAAAGAAAGCTAAATTTGTATTTAGATACAATATTTTGCAAACTTTGGATCTTATGAACTGTGATAGAAATATTTGATAAAATATATCAGCTGAATTGTATGTGCATGTGTGTGCGTGTGTGTGTGTGTGTGTGTGTGTGTGTGTGTGTGTGTGTGTGTGTGTGTGTGTGTGTGTGTATATATATATATATATATATATATATATATATATTGTCTATATGTTTTAATATTATATACATACATTATATATATATATATATATATATATATATATATATATTGCAAACTTATAAATATGCTAATTCTGAACCTTTTACATCTACTTAGAATATTTTAATTTATTTACTTGTGGTGTTACCTTATTTAATTACAGAACTGCTTGCAAACACACTGATGTAGAGGGAAAAGACATAACTCGGTCCAGGTCACCTGAGTAAAATTATTGTCTTTGGCATCCCTGGAGCTGGCAGGAAAGAATTGGAAGAACTGGCATGCCCATCCTAGAGTGGACAAAGGGAGGGTGCATACTTGAGACATGCAGAGGGGACATTATCCTAAGGGATATTGGCAGGCAGCATTGGCTGAGTCAATGCAGAGACAGGATGACATGCCAGTATGTCTTAATTACACTTCTGTTCCCATATGTTAATGGGTGCACACAGAAAGGGAAGTTAGAGCATAAATTAGAAACAAAACACTACTCAACGGTAAATATTACTGTGTATGAGGAGCTGCCATATTCTCACTGCCCTGACATGGGTATGAGCAAGTGCAGGTGAGCTAAGGAGTAGCCAAAAGACCCAGCAGCTGAGGAGAAGCCCTGCAGGCAGACAATGATCAGCTGCACATAGGAAAAATATTATGGAGTGATTTATTTATTTACTTAAGGGAACACTTTACTAGAATAGATGTTTATCTTGCATTTTCATTCTTCATGAATGTCAAAAATAATTCCAGGCTAGCCAATATATTTTTATTGCCTCATGGTTTTGGTTAGTACTAATTAATTAGTTAGTGCTAATATCATTCTTCCAAATAGATGGATAGATTACTTTTTTCAAATTTATTAACCATTAAGGATTTTTGTTCAGGGTACTAGTTATATTACAATAAAAAGTAATAAATGTCAAATGAGATTTTTTTTATGTCTACAATTTAAATTGTTGTTTTCTACCCTTGTCCACTGATTTTTAGTGGCTGTCGGCTTTTACTTTTCCATTTGACCATCATTTTGTAATCACGGTTTATGTATTTTTGATGCTACATTTTTTACATCAAAGGTGAGATCATTACTATTGTACCAGATGCGTATTATTGTAGACCATTTAGGAGAACTTCAACAGTTTTATTGAAGGTATCATTTTACACAGTTAGCAGTCCTCAGGATACGTGGTAATATACTTTATTATCTTTTACTTGGTAATACACTTTATTATCTTTCTTCTTTTCTTCTTCTTCCTCTTTCTTCTCCTCCTAGAATGCTGGATTCTTTCATTTTCTTAAAATTTTTTTATATAACTTTGTATCTTATTCCACATTAAGTTTTGTCTCCTGCAGCAACCTCATTCTCATCAGTATAGAGTGTCTTTTGATTGGCTTTATTAACCCCCTATCTTACATGGTATCATAACTACTCTTCCTGCCCCATCCCACTGCTGATCTGTTAAAGCTAGACCTAAAAATCCTTGTAACCCCCATTGTGAATTCCCTAGTAGTTTTACCCTCATAAAAGCTGATACATTGGTTGCACTATGCCAAGTAAACTACATTATGTATTACAATCAGTATAATTATAGGATTTAAATATCTTATTCCTAGCTTTATGTAGAATATGAATACCTGCAATACAGGAATGAGTATTTTTGCTGAAAATAGTAAACTCATTTGGAGTTCATAAATTAAAAGAGATGATATCTGAACATATTCATGACATTAACAAAGCATCATGAAAAATGTCCATGCAAAAAATATTGCTGAAATGGTAGTAATTCCATCAGTTTAAGCTTTTTGTACTTAATCTAATTTAAGACAAAATGACATTTCTGACTTTACAAAATAATGTAAATATTCATGAATTACATTACTGTATGCATACATAAAACCTGGCTTTAATGATTTATGTAGCATTCACTCTTTTTTACATCCTGCACCTTTAAGGCATTGAGGTAATTCACAATGGGATTATTCAAAATTGTTTGAACTGTTGTCAGGTTTTATACTTGCTGAAGAAGCACATGCAGGGGGAAAGCACGTCAAGGATTAAAACCATATCTATTAAATTTCATTATATTTATCTATTCAGTTTTATATATTTGTACACTTACTTAGTAATGCCTTTCACTTTGGTTTCCAGTCCTGCGTAGAGTTTACCCAGATGCACTGCATACAAAATAAAATACAAGATTACAGAGCATATATTTTTTATAGAACTCCACACTAAAAGAATGTAATTTAGTTGCCTCTCATGGATTTGACTTTCAGAAACCAGATTTATCACTTAGGATTCAACACTGTATTTTCAAGCCAGCAGAAGATTCAAAAACAAAGAAGCAGCTGTCAGTACTGAATTTAGGATTGTGCTAAAATTGTACTGAAGGACTACTAGTTAAATATGTGGGTCAAATAAGGGTGCAAGAAAGCAACATATACTATTTTGGTCATGGTAAAAAAAATATATTGTTTTCATAAGGGTTTTAAAAATGTTAACAAACAACTGAAATCGATTTTACATGCTTCAAGGGGAAAGTCAGAGCAAAGCAACAATTATTTTGATCTTGATAAGAAAATACATTGCTTTCAAGATACTGTCAGGAACACTGGCAATAAATGAAACTTTTATCTTTTAACTTTTATCTAAGCCAAAATGTAACATTCTTGCTTTGTATTTTATGATCATGATGAAACAGCATACAAAATTTAAAATGGTTGGCTGAAACTACATGCAGCATTTTGTTTATGATAAAAAATATAGTTTTCACAAACATTGTCAGAAGCACTAGCAAATAACTGAAACTAATCTTACGTGACTTAAAATAAAATGAAGATTCAGGGAAACATCATACAAAATTATGATGACAAAAAGGTAAATTACAAATATTTACACTCTTAATGACTTAATGATTGTGGTACAAGGTAAGATTATAGATGCTTTATTTCTAGATCTAAATAAGTTCTTTGATATCACTGAATGCCAACACTAAAAACTGATTTGACCTGCACATAGATAAGATATTCTTGCTTTGAAGTTTATCATTATGGAAAAATAGCACAGTGTTTTTAAATAAGTGAAAGAAAGCACAATATATGATTTTGCTCTTCTAGCTTCATAGGTTCATAGGTTGTAACTAGGCTAATGACAGTTAGGGCCCTTACAAACCTAGCCATGCACCCCAAACCATTTGGATTACAAGTATCATACGTGAGCATTTTAGTAGACAAGTATTAAAGGATTTGGAGGTGTTAGGATAATAATGTTCTTATTGACAGCCTCTGTCCATAAGTGACATGGGGACCAGACCAGGGGTAAATTTATGATTTCCCATTCAATTGTCAGGGTTATAAATAAGAAAAACACCAGCTGTTCAACTTATTGGCTGTAACTTTGAAGATTCAGGTTCTTTCTCATAGTAAAACTACGTAAATCATTCTTCTGACTTGTTTCAATTTGTCAGTTTCATGAAGCCTGTCTGGCAATTTCCCTCTCTAAGCTGTCAGCCTAACTACCTGATCTCCCATTACTGCTATCTAAGCCAACGTGAAATATTTTTGTTATCCTGTTTACTATAAATTGGAAAATCAAAATACAGCCTTATAAAATGATTATAGAGAAGTCACTAATGACATTGTGCTTTTGGTAAAAGTAATACTGCCTTTGTAACTTCTATGTTGAGCACTAGAAAGCAATTGAAACTGATGTTATCCAATTCTGATAAAAAAAGGTAATTTAAAAAAGTGTAGCACTTTGCTCAGGATAATAGGTCAATCATGTTACTTTCACAAGTGCTGCAAAAAAATCACAAAACATCTGAAACTGATATACTGAAGCAGAACTTGCTTTTCAGTTTATGACCACATCAAAACAATGGACAGCATTTTAAAATTATCATGGTAATCACAGGGAAGCTATGTACAGCATTTTCCACTTTCATTATATATACTGCTTTTAGCAATGCTATTAAAATTGCTAGCCAGCAACTGAAACTGATATTGTAGTATTCAAAGAAAAAAATGCTTACAGGGAACAGACATAAAGCATTTTAATGCTGATAAAAGTCAGTTACATTGCTTTGACAGGTGCCATCAGAAGTGCTAGCAAACAACTGAAACTAATTTTACCTGTGTATAGCCGAAATATTCTTGCTTTGTGTTTTATGATCACAGGGAAGCAATATACAGCATAGTGAGCCAAATAAAAACACAAATGCTATCAGAACTGTTGCCATCTCAAGACTTAAGCAGCATGCCTTGATTAAAAAAATGTTACATTTGTTTCATAATTGCAGTCAGAAATGCTAACAAATAATTTAAAGAAAAAAAGATATTCACAAGAAATGCTACCACTTTAAATGATTTTACAGAATGTAAATAAAAAAGATAATCATACGAAAACACTGTACTGCATATTGTTCTTGGAAAAACTTCATTTCTTTCACATTCAATCTTAAACATGGTAAAAAACAACTGGGGAAGAATAAATCAGCATGTGCCTCTGTGATAACTTGCAGTAGTACATGAAAGGGTTGCAGTAATGAGATAACAATTGCTGGAAAACTACAGTCCTTTGTATGTACATACTTATGCCACCCAGTACACCCATGTACTTTTTTCTCTTTCTCTCTTTCTTTAATTACCACTTGTAAATCAGACTGGAAGTTAATGAGCAAGAAAGTTGTCAAAGTAATAATATAGCTTATGATATCTTTGATGGTGAGGACAACTGTCTTCTCTCAAAATGTATATTATAGAGCTATAGTTCAGTATTGGCTCCTGCAGCAGAAGCGCTGCAGTGAACATAGTCAATCAGCTCATTAACACTCCTAGTTGATGAATGTGTTTTTTCAGATGATGCTGTCATACCTTTCTCCTAATATCAATAAAAATTATTTGGCTTGAACATGCACAGCAAGCCAACATTGACACAAAGAGAAGCAAGAGACAATCTTTACATTTTATATATATGTGACAGTGTTTACAGCAATGCTTTACGTTCTCTTTTCCAACTGCTTTATAAGTCCCAATTCTTTTGACACCATTACCATTTCTTTATTCATAATCCTTTTTACTAATTGTTTCTATTCTCCTCTTGACATGCTACTCGGCAACATAACATCCCATATGGCCACTTGCTCTCAACCTTCTCAAACTACCTCTATGTTTTCCTCTGTCATACCAAGCAACGCTTCATAACTTAACCCCTTCATACACACACACACACACACACACACACACACACACACACACACACACACACACACACACACAAACACACACACCCACAAATATCCATGAAGCTAAATCTTCTCTCCCTTGCCTGCATCAAAATATACCTCTACTTGGTCACTCCTTTTAGAGCTTAACTGTAACATTTAAAAACATAGAAATGAACAGAGTTCACCATCGATACTACCTATTCCCTACATATTTTGCCATTTCATTTTCTGATATTAGACAGTAGTGTATAATATATACATGAGACAGATACTTGAGAAGAAGCTAGAAATGAGGAAAGAGTCCAACTGGGCATTCCTAGACTTGGAGAAAGCATACAACATGGTCCCATGAAAGCTGGTGTGGGCACTCCTGCAGTGGCTTGAAGTCCCAGAAACATTGGCAGGCTTAGTGCAAGTGACGTACAAGGACCCAGTGACTCAAATAGGGTTTCCCAGTGGGAGTGTGCATCAAGGTTCTGATCTAAGCCCACTTCTGTTCATACTGGTCATGGACTACATTAGCAAACAGGTCAAAGGAGACAGATCACAAAGCTGCTGTATGCAGATGGTGTGGCATTTCAAGCAGACTGAGAAAGAACTTCAGCAAAGGAAGGGTGAGTAGAATGTAAAACTGAAGGCATATGTGATGAAACTGAGTATAGATAACATTCTTATAAATGCAGCAAATGGGACAATCAGAAGAAGCTTACAACTGAGATAGAAGGAAAAATAGTGGAACAGGAATTGAAGAAAATGGTGCAGCATCAACCAGATAAACTTAAAACCAAAAACAATTAACGCCACAGAAGGTCCAAGTGTGGTGAAAATAATTTATTTTATGATACCACAGGATATTTGCTGTATATCTGAATGCAGATGACTTTGGTAAGAACCTTACTGATTGTTTTGACTTCCTATCTATCAATTTGTACAATATTACTGCAATTAAGTTTGAGGATGATGATATAAAGATAAACTTACATACAAAACTGAATATAAAAATACACTGTTGTTTGCAATTAGTTTCTACCCAGTTTATATTGAGGAAAATATTTCTAAAGTCACACTGGTTGTGTTAGACAAATATGGTAAACTACACATGTTATGCTAAAGTGAATGGAATAAATAGATGGCAGGTTTAATTTTTATGGCTACAATTGTGCAACTGTGATTTCAGTGAAGGAAAAGACTGATGAGAAGTATAGACAAGATCAAGAAGAATGAATAAATGAGCTGTATGAATGACAGTATTGTGACGTTTAGTACATTTGGTTTAGGCAGCAATGAAAAGACAGCTCTTGTGGAAAAACACAGTAGTCTTTTGAGTTTAGAAAATAAGTTAAATCCATTTATTTTTAATATTCCACAAATAACCAACAGAATGGTTAAGGTCTTACAAGGTAAGGTCTCTAAGCATATACAAATAATATGCAATAAGTTGGTACTACCACACCACCTCCTAGTAGCAATTTTTGTGGAAAATGCTCAAACTGTTAACAGGTTGGCAAAATAAAGAAATGTGACACATATGATGGCGTGTAGCTGATGACGGGAGGTGTAACACAGAGCTTGTTAAATAAAATTCCATTATAGTTAGTATAAAGCATCAGAGACATAAGCAATTTATGATGTCCACAGGGTATATTGCTCTGAAGAATGCTGGCATTTAGGAGTATATTGCTGAAGACAGAAAAACAGTTATTCAGTCAAATATATGAACCTGCTGAAACATATGCTGTATCAGTCAAGCTGCAGCATGACAAAGGGGCCAGAAAATTGTGGGAAAGGGAGGCAGGAATCACAATCAAATATTTAGCTCAACAACTATCCATCACAATAACAGGCATTTCATCTGTTACCTAATTCCTATATGTTACTTAGTACTTCATACTGTGTTACTGCCTTTAACCAAAGGTGAAGAAGGATATACCAACTGAAGTTGTCATACCAAATAATGTTAGAACCAAACAGTGTATCAGAAAGAACCAGCATAGATTAAAATAGGAGGACAAAGATAACAGAGCCAGTGACTACAGACTGGGGAACCGTGCCATAACAACCCTCTAAGAAACATGTTTTCACCAGTACTTTGACAAAAGAGGTACATGCCTACAGTGGGCACCAGAGTGAACAATGTTGTCCACTATACAAGGTAGCATTAAACTACATAATTATGTGTTGACATTAATTTCTCAGTCTCAGGATCTGGTTTGAATAATGTATTTGACAACATTTATTAGTGGAGTTATGATAATGAGGAGTTACAGCACAGCAAGCCCTAGTTAACAGTTGTGTCTTATCTTGTGGTTTACAATTGTGATTCTGTCAATTTATTAGAAATCTGACATAAGCTTTGGGCCATCTGTGATAGTTTTTAAATTCACTCATTTACATAAGTTACTTGAGGAAGAGTGCAAATCTTCTTTCAGAATCATGAACATGGAGAACATCATTGCATGCTTAAGGTAGCTCCTTGCCTTAAGCAGAGATTATTTGAATCACACAATTATTTTTCACACAAATTATTCAAATTATTCAAAAATGTGTAGGAAAAGAATAAGCAAACATAACTATAACTTACAAAATAAGAGCAAATTGTTTAATATGTCATCAAAATGACCATTGTTCTTTCTGTACTCTTTTAGGTGTTGTTACTTTAATCTATACTAGCAGTCCTCAATATGTTAAATTTAACAATAAATAAAAAGTTTATGGGTTGTAAAGAAACATCTCTCATATATGTATGTATATATATATATATATATATATATATATATATATATATATATATATATATATATAAATAATGTCAATATAAAATCATATACAACTTTGGTAATGGTCTGCAGACATGCTATAAATGACCTTGAACTAGACTAAACAGGAGATTTTCACACCTGGGTATTTTTATATTAATATGTTGTACAGCAGTTTTATATTTCATTATCATACGTGACAAAGAAAAGACAACATTTTCATACAGAGGGTCCATAGTGCAAAGTACCATTTCTGTGTTGTACTTTTTTTTGTAAATATTGCAAATAGGGGTTCTACTCCTGAGTATCTTATTGTATGAGTATCTTATTGTTTTACAAAATTGTTCTTGTACTTCTTTGTTTCTCTTACCTTGTATACCAGTTTTTTATTGTTATCTAAACCATGTATGTACTCTGTTAACTTCCTTGGAGCTTTTCTCCTCAGGACTCCACTGAAAACGGACACTTTGTGTCCAGTTGGATTTATCCTGGTAAAATAATGTTAAAATAAAATAATAAATAATAAGTGTGCCTCCTGCAACCAATCATCCAAAGTTAATCTGGGTTTAAGGGAAGAAGCAGCAATATCTATGGTTAGCTTTATAAACAGATAGAGGGATAGACAGATGATACAGATAGCGACAGAGATACTTAGATATTTATGCTAGGGTAGTAGATATGTTTAAGTAAATCCTTTGACTTTAGTCACTACAAGGGTTATATATGTATTTGTCATGTTCCACCAAATGTGACTCCCAACAACCAAATCCCTCCTCAAAAGCCTTTAAGACCCCCCTCTCCTTACCTCACTTCCTCACTTAGCCTCTAACCTGCTTAACCCTTTCATGCCTTCTCTCTTCAAAGCTCACTACTAACCTTACCTGCTTCTTCCTCTTAATTCCCCAGCTCCCCCCTCCATTAAAAATGTCTTGTGACAACTTTGTGTGTTCCAAACTTCTTTTATATTTTTATAGTAAATAAATATATATATATATATATATATATATATATATATATATATATATATATATATATATATATATGGTTCTACCTGACATAGTCGAAACCACACAACACCGACAACGACATCACCGACACCACATAATCGACAGTCCATTAACACGAAACCTCAAATACCCGACAACGAAATAACCGACGGTACACAAACACGAAACCCCATACACTGCACACACCACAATAACAACAATAAAAAACAAAACACATCCCCATTCCACAAACCACACACACAACACAAGCACACCAAAATCCTTACAAACCCACACTAAACCTTACCCTAACCCTAAGGTCCGTCACTATCGCACATGTACCTAACCCGCTCCCTAACCCTAACTCACTTAACCCGCCCCTAACCCAAAGTCTATCCCTACCGCACACTTACCTAACCCGCTCCCTAACCCTAACTCACTTAACCCACCCCTATCGCTCCCTAACCCTAACTCACTTAACCCACCCCTATCCCCACAGACCGTCAATATCCACACTTACCTGACTCGCACCCTAACGTCCGTCACTACCGCATACTCACACAGCCTTTTCCCATGTCGGCATCCTCGGCATCGGTGTTGTCATCCATCGTGTCGGTCTTCTGCATTGTTGATGTTCTGGCACTCGCGATTCGCGTCAGTCTTCTTCATTGTCGATCTTCTGGAGCTCCGGATTCCGTTATCGGTCTTCTGCGCTGTCGACTAAGTCAGGTAGAACCATATATATATATATATATATATATATATATATATATATATATATATATATATATATATATATATATATGGGTCTACCTGATAAAATAATGACATCCATGAAAACCCACTTCAGTGACAGACTGGATGAACAAAATCCTTCCCAGGGTAACTAACCTGTTGGCCGTGAAAGTGAACGTTGTCCTTTCCCAAACTGTAGTGCGACCCCGGAGTTGGTATATTTAATTGGGGGGGTGTGGGGTGTAGCCCCCACCTGGGTGGGTTTTGAGCACTCTGGTGTGTTGGTTTTGTGTGTGCTTGGGTTACTTAGTACTTACCCTGGGAAGGATTTCATTCATCCAGTCTGTCGATGAAGTGAGTTTTCGTGGATGTCGTCTCGAATCTGTCTTTGACAATGTCAGCTTACAATATTATGAGGTCGACCCATATATTTATATATATATATATATATATATATATATATATATATATATATATATATGTGGATCAACTTCATATTACCTAAATTTCATTTGACTGAAATTCATTTGACTGAGACCAAAACACTGAAAGTTCAAAAGATTGAAAACTAATTTGACTGAAACTCATAACACTGATACATTAAAGTAAAAGGTATATGCCCTTTTCCCCACTGTAGTGCAATCCTGGAGTTAATATATATAGTTGGGGGGGTGGGGGGCAAAGCCCCCCATATAGTTTAGTTTAATATTGTTTTCTGCAAAGAGTTATTCATTGCAGTTATAAATATCCATGTGTATGGTTTAAAATGTATAAAGTATGTGGGGGGCTTTGCCCCCCCACACCCCCCCAACTATATATACTAACTCCAGGGAAGTGGGGAAAAGGGCATATACCTTTTACTTTAATGTGTCAGTGTTACGAGTTTCAGTCAAATGAGTTTTCAGTCTTTTGAACTTTCAGTGTTTTGGTCTCAGTCAAATGAATTTCAGTCAAATAATGAAATTTAGGTGATATGAAGTAGACCCATATATATATATATATATATATATACATATATATATATTAATTTCACATCTGTTTGGATGACAGGAATTAATTTTTGCACAGAATAGTAACTGTGCAAAACATCCTTTTATAACAATTTTAATACAGGAAAAAAATCAAAACAGTTCATATCATGATCTTTAATCAGATATGTGTCATCTTAATATAGTTAAAAAAATAATGGCTGAGATTTTTTTTTCATTGTTTTTCTGTTTGTTAACCGGTTAAGTCTAGTAGACACAACTGCATCTTTTAAATGGCAACTCAGGAGCTCTAAGTGACTTGCTCAGTGTCACACAGTAGGCAAACAGAGACTGAGGGAATCAAACCCAGGGCTACAGGATAAAGCTTATTAGAAGTTCATAGCCTTAATCTTCAATGTTTTACACAAGAGGTATGCAGCTAGCTGACTGAGTTTCCCTTTTGTGAGCTTCTCCTTTAAACTGTTTTACCTACATGTATATATGTTATCAGCTACTTTATCTTCCCTCAGCCTGCCTTCTTGTACCAGTCTCTGTAATCAAACACAGACCACTGGCCATAGAGAAAGAAAGTTCTTCTGTGTGCTGTTGAACTGGCGTAATGCCTCTTTACTGGAATGTGGTCACCTATATGCTTTAGTCACGCCCACAGTCATGTTACTAGAGAAATACAAATGTTCTATAAAGCTTTGTTAAATGCCACTTGGTGAATGCGACTACCTATATTTATTGCTATCTCTTGTATGCCCTGCTGCAGAACATTACATGTCACAGAAGTTATGCATGCTACATTCATTGAAAATAGACTGGATTTGGTTGACGTTATTTTAATGATTGAAAACCATATATTTCTGATTAAAAGAACCATCTGCATAAGAAAATTAATAGGATTTCCCATCTTTATTACACATTTAGAATCAAGCACTTAATTTTAAAGCATTAAACATTGGTATAAAATGCACTGTTACCACCAGCATTACACATTTAACATTTCTGTTCACTATGCATTTATGATTTATCATTAATTATTTCTAACAGGCTGTGAAATAAATTTTTAACTAAATATTAAATGTAACATTTTTGTCCTTTATTTACCTGGAGAATATACAAGTGAAATAGGAAGAGAAAGAAAAGTGAACCTATAAACATATAGCTTTACTATACTTTTTGTAGTTTTAAGCAGACATTTTTCTTTATATGAATTATGAGTTCTTGTTTGCTGTAGTACAGTATTCTGCCTATAAAATATATTTGCTGTTATAAGCTTCACGTTTTGACTATATTTACTGAAAATGTTTCTTCATTCAAAGTGCATATCAACTTGCAGTTTGAAAAAATTCAAAGCAACAAAATTCCAATATAATTCCAAGCCTTGTCTTTCAGTCTGTGAAAAGATACATCTGAGAAGTGGGTCCTTGAAAGAGAAAACTGTCTACTTGTCAAATAAATGCATGCTGCTGCACTTTGACAGGGGTAAAGGAATGGTTTAAAGATCACCTGCCTATGTTCTTCAAGCAAAAGTCCAGTATGAAAGCCACTGCAGACATGTTTAAATTAGCAACATCCCTAGTGGAACCAAATCAAATAAAACAGAACACTTAGAGTCTAAACAAGTTAAAAGAGTGTCCTTGCGGGCTTTATCCACTAAAGCAATAGTAACTAGAACAACCTTTACAAAGGCTAAAGTGTCCCAGTGGTCCGGCACTCAATAAAGATTTGGCTACTTAAGAACTGGGGGGAAACAGAAAGCCATTTAGGGTCTGATACAAGCCCCATGTAATATGTATTACTTTTATTACTGGTGATACCATTAGTCATGTAGCAGTAATAACATTCTAAATGCTTCAGTTGTACTTGTAGTATGATTTGCCTAAGCTAATAAAGGATGCAAATGCTAAGAGGCATATATATGTCTTCATCACCCAAGCTCGTGCCTGCATCCTTTTTCTCAGGAGAGAGTTTTATTCACATATCATACAATTTACCTAGCATAGAGGGCAGCTTCTGTTCTATGAAATATTTGTTTGCCTCCAAATTCTTGCTTATAATTGAATCACATTAAAGTTTATTAAATCATTGATATATGTTTAGCAGCTTGTCTTAAACTGCAATACGCATGCTTGCAAGCTTTGTCTGCAAAGAAGTGCTTTATCATTTTGCCACAAAGCACCTATCTGGTCAAATATTTATATCATAATCTAAAACAGGTTCATTACATGCAGTAAATCTGTTTCTGTTGTTCTAAAGATACATTAGAGATGGTAATGCTATTTGACGGGCCAATACTGCACAGTTATTATAATGTATAGAATTTAAAATTACTGCAGGCCTTTTTGTATTGTTTCTTATCACCTCCATGCCCAAAGCTTGAGGAACATAAAATGAGTTAATTTGCAATCAATGAATTCCACAAAATGAAATTAATGGACAAGATAGTTTCCAATAAAAAGCGCACACACAAAAAAAAAAAATACATTCAGGCATCCTAGAGAGGCAACATGACAAAAAATGTATTTAGTTTTTTAAATTTTAAGTAGGTGAACTGGTCTGATATATGAGTTACTATTAGCCAAAGCCACATGTGTACATTCATGTTTGTTTAATTTAATAAAATGCAAGAGTAATACAACTACTGCTAACTTATACACGTGTGTTATTTTTAAAACAATATAAAACTATGTTTCTATATTTTGTTTCTGTAAGTGCACTTTACAGGCAAAGTGATATGTAGTGTGGTTTCCACTATATGACACAGTAAAACAAATAGGTTACCCTGAAATAGCAGATTGGCTATACAGTTATTAGCAACCAACAAAGTGTTATGCATGTGTGCTGTGTCTGGTGAAATTATTTATTAATTCAGAATTAAATAAAACAGTTACAGTCCTTAAGTAGATATCTTGTAAACACAATGATTATAGGGAAGGAGAAATAAAACAATAACAATAATACGAGAAAGAGGAAACAGGCAAAAAATACTGGATTGTACTCCCACACAGAAGGGTAATTTGGAGAGTTATAATATTATACAAGTATAATAAATAAATCGTCCATATTTGACAGCAGGAGTTGGCATCTTTTACAGAGTATGAAAGAGCAACTGAATGCTCTCAGTTACTTAGAGTGCAACTGCGCACAGTATGCACAAAGATACTGGAACACAGACCTGATGTTCTAATACCTTTCACTGGACCAACATAGGTTTGTAATTACTCAAGCTTTTGAGCTGGCTTGAGCCCTTTGTCAGGAGTTATTAAGTTCCTGATAGTAAATACATTGCTTAAATATCTATTTCCTATTGGCAAAAAAAAATAATCTTGAAAAATGCTAGTGTGGCAAAAAATGCAGTTCAGACAGTGCGTGCGTGTGTGTGTGTGTGTGTGTGTGTGTGTGTGTGTGTGTGTGTGTGTGTGTGTGTGTGTGTGTGTGTGATTATGTGTTTTGTGTCTGTGGGGGTGGGAAAGACAGAGAGAAATGTTATGTAATTGATAACTTCATTTGTTGTGTATTATTTCATGTAGGACAGTGAATCAAGTCTTTAAACCTGATTCTCATTTTTATTATTTTAAAACAGATCAGGCGTGTTTGGAATGATGGTTAAGGTCTTTATCTCATAGACACAAGGCGCAGAATTTTCTGACTCAAGTTATTGCCTAGGCTTAAAAAGACCCTTCAGGGCTGTTAGCCTAGTACTCACCTATTCTGTGTTTCTACATTATCTAACGTATAGAATGCCTAGAGTCCATGGGAAAATAACCCTCACTGGCAACTCATAATACAATTTCAAAACTGCTACTAGTTAAGAGTACTTACAAAGATATTAAACATTTGTAAATCAGCATGAAGGAGAAAGTATTTTCTGGCCACTGCAGGCAGAAAGTATGGTCACAGGTGATCAAGATGACATATACAGTTTCCTCAAATGATCTCACTTCATGTCTGTTGGCTGCAGAACATGATTTTCATTTATATTTCAATAGCAGGCAACTGAGATTTATTTGTTCAACTCCAGATCTCACACGAATGTTTAAGTACTACTCACATAAAGTTCATAGGTTCATAGCTTCATAGGAGGTTACTCAGCTAGTGGCCCTAGAGCCTTTATAAGCCTAGTCTTGTTAATCCCAAGTATCTCCATTTGCTCTTTTTGGGTAGTTCACAGAACGAATTTATGAACAGAGAAGTCTGTGATCAACACCAGCTACCCTGGTCCATGTGGGAAATGGGTGCAGCCCAGGGAAGAATTTGTGGTCTTCCATCCAATTATCTAGGTTGCAATAAATAGGGCCAGTGAGGAGCTTTGTTTTACATGAATAGGAAGCCTATTCCAGAGAAGTACCTTCTCCTGGGGGTCATTCTAAATCAAAAATGCACTTGATATGTTTTAATCCCCACCTTAGAATTTAACATGCTTTATTCTGAAGTCCTCATCTTCATCTTAATGACAGAGACAAAATGAAATGTACCACAATGAAGAAAATACAGTAAAATAGCCCACATCTTCTGATTCCCTTTTATATTTCACTCAGTAACATTTGTAGGGCCACTGTGTTGTTGTCTGGACTCTACATTTGCTGTTCTTTCAAGAATGTGATTTATCTGATATATTTATTTAGTTTTTCACATCATATTGTTATAGTTATTTTCTGTTTATGAATACAGCTATAGATGTATCTCTTGTCAGGACCAAGTGGTACCAATCTATAATATATAAGGACATTGGAGAGGGCCAGATTAGGTGAACTTGGGTGTGTGGTGACAGTGTAAGTGGTAGCAAATGCCAAGAGCTATGCATTCAGGATTTTTTGTACATATGTTTAATCACAACACTGACCTAAACATTTTCTGCTTCAGTATTACTGCTGAACACAGGCAGAAAATGATGCACTTGTTCAGATACTAACGTCAAACACACTTTATTTTTCAAAACATAATCCACTGAACATAATTTTTTTCTTCAGCTTCAGTGTCTAGGCAACTGCTGGGAAATATATTTTATAACATACATTATTAATATGTGAATTAATCACACACAAATGTAAAATAAGGCTAATAATATCACAATGAGCCATTGCTATGTGTTATTGTCGACATGAATAACAAAACAAGCCACATATTCCATTTCATGTTTATCAAAAAGGTCAATTAATTTTAATTCTTTATGAAACAGAGAGTCTGGGACCAGGCTTTACGCAGGCATTTAGGCACAATTTTTAGTTTTAAACCTTCTGAAAAATAAACATTATCCAATTGCAATTTCTTAATTTTCAGTAATAAATAGTCCAACTCTGAGAGGCTCTTAATTAAGCTATCTGTTGGTTTTTGCTCATTTACAAAACTAACTGCAGTTTTTAACCAGTCGTTTAGGACAGGCACATTACCAGTCTCATTTAAAACAACATTGTGACTGTTGTTACAGTTATCATTTCAACTGACCTGTCTCTCATTACCTGTCCTTAAATCCATTGATTGTCTCTGTAGTTCTCCATTTTCATGCACCAGAACACTTTGGCTCACCATATTAATTGGACCATTGTTAAACAAACCACTTTCCCCTCGTGTTTCTGCTAAATACAAATCACATCTTAAAGCAAAATAAACTGCAGCAGTGGGGTATTCCAGTACAGCAGGTTGGAGGGGTGTGTGCTGTTCCAGTTTGTCAAGTCTCTGTGATAACTGTTGAATGAGCAGTGTCAATTCACCAAAGGAATGTTCAGAATCTTGAGAAAACTGTGTTTGTGAAGCATTCACGGCACCTTCGGCTGACATAGGTACAAACAACAAACCACCAGTAAGCCAGAAAATGACAAACTGAAGAAAACCAGACCAGAAGGCAGGAAATGTGAATACTCCAGTGGGGTACAAAAAATGTACAATCCAATATTCTAAGTCCATTTATCTGTGAAAAACACACTTTATTTAATCAAAACACCTATAAGATTAGCACTTTCGTTTCTAACTAAAGACACTCTGTCAGACAGTTTGAAAGACAATTTAAAAGAAAGCACTTCATGTTTAAATACCTTCAATTAGTGATGACTTCATACAAAAAGCACACCACCATGATTTCAGCCAGTGAGAACAAATGTCTGCATGCATATTTAGAAATATTTATACATATTAATAAATATTTATGAATATTTATAAAATCTTTAAAAAAACATAGAATTAACATTCCAGCACATCTCAAAAATTAAATATATAGCATGTATGTTAAATATAAATACAAAAGCAGGTGTTTACTTTAAGACCTTATTCAAAGCAACTCAATTAATTTAATTTTACATGTTTCCGTGAATATTAAAATAAATCAAGTCATCTTTCCTGTGCCTTCAACCTAAGAATACTGTTGCTAGAAATACATTAATTGAAACCTGGCCAAATGTTAGCCCTTAAACATAGTTGCCAGGTCAATTCTTTCCTCTCTAGATGTAGTGATCATGCTCCTCCCTTTCACCAACCTTCACCGAGTCCAGCACAAACTAACAGCTTAAAAGAATGCCCATGAAAATCCATATGGTGCTTAGCAAGGGCATTGGTACCATCAGTTTTCTGGTTGCTCTAAGATGTTCGTAAATACTATTTTTTTAATTTCTCTCCATTTTACCAGTATAAAAACCTACACATAAAACATATTGGACACAATATACCACCCTCTCTGAATAGCAGTAAAACTTTTCCACTGGTTTAAATTTAAAACCATTAATCAGTGTCTCAACAATCTCTGCAACATAGGGACAATATGGGCAGCACCCACATTTCTTCATAAACCCTTCCTGCATATACTTAACCACTCTTTCAAACAAGTCCTTCAAATTTCTACCCCTGCAATACACAATTACAGGTCTAGCACCTATTAGGTCTTTCATTTCACTTTCATACTGTAAAATCTGCCAATTAACTTCCAACATAATCTCATATACAAATGAGTATGGGTAACCTCACTTTAAAAACACATCTATCTCACATTCATCTAAAAATAGCTTGAATACTGACATTGTTCTTGCCACCCTCAAGAACTGCCTTTTAACAACTGCTTGCTTTCGTTAATTTGCTTGAATGGGCGGGTGCTTGAAAAGTGTAAAAAAAATTCAAGTATGTCTCTTTTCCAAAAAATCTAGGACAAATCTCCTATTTGTCACATCTTTAATCAGGTGTATATCTAAAAAGGAGATTTCTTGCTCATCCACACAGTGAGAACATTTCAAAAATTGCATGCTACTGTTCAAGTAAACCAAAAACTCCTCAATAAATAATTTGGGACTCTTCCATAGAATAAACATGTCATCCAAAAACCATGTATACAGTTGGCAGTATTGGCAAAAGGCAGAATTAAACAAAAACAAATGCTCCCATTGCAGCATAACAATGTTAGCATAGACTCCACCACATACTGCACCCATAGCAACTCCTTCTCTCTGCAAAAAGTATTCTTTTTCAAAAACAATAGTTATTTTTTAAGACCATTTCCAACAGATGTTCCAACAAATTAATTTTCATTTTCAGCACCCCCTTATCAACTAAATACCCACAAAACCATTCCAAACCAATATTATGTGGAATGACTGAGTACAGGCCCCTTGCATCAACCATAATAAACACATACTCATCTTTAAACTCAATGCCATTCAACTTATTCAAAAAATCCCAAGAGTCTCTACAAATATTGAGCACCTCTTTATTTATTTTTTATTTATTTTATATTTGTTTACCAGGAAAATCCGACTGGGCACAGGTCCTTTTTCAGCGGAGGCCCAGGGAGAAAAGCTCCAGATACATTTTAGACAGTTCTACACAGGTCAAACAATTACAAATCACATATTACATAGTTCAGAGCTTCACAGGTCAAAAAGTATGAATCATCAGGTTATATAGCATAGATATCTATTAATAATAGTTGGCAAAAGATGACATACAGCAAAAATACAGCAATTAACATTTGCAGATATTTTCACATATCAGAACACAATGAGGAACTGTAGTAGATAGTTACATATGTACGCAGTGCCAGTATAATACTTCACATAGAAGCTTTGAATGTTATTTGACAAGTATAGTGTTTTTATTATATATCCAGGTAGGTGGTGCAGTTATAGTAAACATGTTTGGTGGACTATTTGCTCTATGGAAATTAGATTGAGATTAGGTTTAGATGGAGGATGAGTAGCTGAACAATGTTTATCCTGGAGAGTCACAGGAGCATAACCAGGAATCCATATAGTATGTTTTGAGAAGCTTTCTAAATTGGGTAGAGGAGCAGATGGATGTTAGGTGGTAAGGTAAGGAGTTCCAAGCTTTAGCTGCGGAATAGCTAAAGAGAGATTTTCCTGCATCATTGTTATGTTTGATGACTTCTAGGCAGTTTTGGGTGCTGGATCTTTAGGTTCTAGTGGTGGAATAAGGTATAATTAAATTTTGTAGAGCTGGAGTTTTAGTTGGTTGGTAGTAAATTTTATGTGCAAATGACAATTGGTTGAGTTTCAATAGGTGAGGTAACTCAAGCCATCCCAGTTGCTTGAGAGCTACACAGTGATGGGTCTTACATGGGGTTTCAGTAACAAATCTAGCAATCTTGTTATAGCAGGTTTCTAGCTTGTGTAGGTCGGTTTTGCGGAGGTTAGTAAGTGTTGGAGATGTGTAGAGGAGGGTAGACAGCAGATGTGTTCTGGCTATGGTGGCTTTAGTTTGTTTAGTAAGAAAAATTTTATTGCGATAAAGGAGACCGAGCTTTTTATGAACCTTTTTTGATAGTTGGGCTATATGAATGTCATATTTAAGGTTGCAATCTATTTCTACCCCTAACAGTTAAGTGTGGGAGGTAGGGCTGATTGCTATTTTGTTACTGGATATGATGGTGAAGGTGTTGTATGGGAGACTGGATCTACCTGTGTTGAATAGGAGAAGTTTTGTTTTATTTGGATTCAGCATTAGCTGAGAGTTAGTGAACCAAATCTCGACTTGAGAGAAGGACTGTTGAGTCAGGGAGTGTAGGTCATCTAATGTTTGTGCTGCACAAATCAGGGTAGTATCATCAGTGTATTGTACTACTGTGGCATTAGGTGTGGAGGATGAGAGCTGATTGGTGAATAGAGAGAAGAGTAGTGGGCCGGGTATGGAGCCCTGAGGGACACCTATGGTAACAGACAGAGGAGAGGAGAATTGGCTTTGCCATTTCACTGCTTGTTGATGACCTGATAGGTAGCTTTTAAACTGCTGATATTTATGGTGGCTAGTATGTTAAGGAAACTGTTATGGTTGACCATGTCGAAGGCTTTTGACAGGTCTAAAAAAATGGCTGAAACTAGTTGTCCTTTGTTTCTGTGGTGGTTAACAGTATTAGAGAAGGACATTAGTGCTGTTGTGGTGCTGTGGAAGGGCCTAAAGCCATGTTGGTTTTTAGATAGCAGGTTGTTTGTTAGGCGGAAGTCTATGAGTTGGATGTGAACAACTCGTTCCAGAATCTTTGATATGGGTAACAGAATAGCTATAGGTCGGCAGTTATTTAGTTCTATGGAATTTCCTCCCTTGTGTAATGGTATAATGTGAGAGATTTTCCATAGGTTAGGAACTTTACACTCTGTTATAGATCTGGTAATTAGGATGGCAAGATAACAAGATATACAAGATAAGCTATGCCATCTGCAGCTACCTGTAGGAATTCTGCTGGTAGATTATCAGTGGCCAGGGTGGTTGATTTAAGCTTTTGCAGGAGTTTTAAAATGGATTTGGTTGAGGTTTGATGTAGGGTAAAGTTGGTGTTATTATCATGTGGATTAGTTTTATTTTGTTTGGGTGGCAGGTCGAGGTTGTTATTCATACTTTAGGTATTTACAAGGGCTTGTACTGATTCAGTGAAAAATTTATTGAATTGAGTGGGGATGTTCTCAGAGTTAATTACCTCTGAGACCAATCTCTTACATTTAATGTCAGTAAACTTAGCTAAGGGTTCATAGGTTAGTACTAGGCTATCGGCCCTAGGGCCTATACAAGCATAGCCATAACAATTCCCTGGCTATTTCTTCCCACAATATTTACTTCCCTGGACCCATGTCTAGCAGGGCAACTGACGTGATCCTCGGGGTGAATTTACTATCTCCCATCCAATTGTCAAGGTTCCTTTTGAAGAGGGCCAAAGAGGTGCTCTGCTTGACATGTATGGGCAGTCTATTCCAGAGTCTGGGGGGTCTCTGCGTCAGGAACCTATCCCTCCAGCATGTTTTGTTTATTGTGATGACAAGGTTTAGATCCCTGGAGCACTGGCTCTGAGGGACTGGGATTTTTTTAAGTGTAGCATGTCCAACAGCTCTGGGTTTGACATGGCCTTGTATGTTAAGCAGAGATCGCCTCTGAGTACACGATATGCAACAAAGTACAGCTGGAGTTTTTTTAGACGGTCAGCATAGGGCATCTGCTTTAGGCCTATGATTCTTTTAGTAAGGTATTTCTGCAGCCTTTCCAGTTGTTGCAGATGTATTGAGAGGTACATACCAAATGGGGTGTTGTACTCTATAATGGGTCTAATGAGGGATGAGTACAGTGGGACAATGGTAGAGCCCTTTGCATCAACTATGGGGTGCATTGGGGGTTGTTCTACATTCTTGTGCAATTTGGGTAAACCAAAAATCATGGGGGTAATAGGGTAGGGTACAGACAAATAATTGTACTCAGAAATTGGGATGCTGCCCTCAATAAAAAGATCTTCCAAGGCTGCCCTCACAGCCTTGCAGGCTCCATTTAGTTGGTTCAGGGAGCTAGATTCATAGGAGTTTCCAGATAAAATTTCTTTCATTTTACATACATAGTCTGGCTGAGTCATAACTACAAGCCCACCACCTTTGTCACATTTCATAAACCTGAAAAACAATAAACCAAAAAGACTGACCATCTCACAAAATACTAAATTTATTCAATAAACTACAACACTGCAAAGCTTTCAAGTACAAGATTGTTTCTCAATGCAACAGTTTAAAACATCAGTCCAGCATTTTATACAATAATTTAAAATCACAGCCAGTCTATCAATTAAAATTAATTAGTTCAATAAAAATTAACCCTTTAATTACCAATAAAACCACACAGGACATAAAAAACAATATTATAGGAGCAGTAAAAAAATAATTCTTATACAGCATTAAATAAAAGAATGTTTTAACTGAAGTATAGGCTTAATACTTTTTATTGTATTTAAGCCAGGTAGAGGACCTGCCATAAAATAATTTATCCATCTATATTCCAGTGCATCTGTAACAGTAACAATATCTCCATCCCTATGTTTCAAATCTATCTTTTGTAGCACTCTAAACATACAGAAATGTTCATTTCCGTACAATTGAATATGCTTATATAAAGCATTTGTATCTAGTTTTCTACGTATCTCCGACATATGTGATGCTATTTTATCTTCTAACAATTATTCATTTTGCCAATATAGAAGCCTGAACATTTCTCACAGTTGGCAAGGTAAACCACATTTTCAGTGTGACAAGTAGCAGACATTTGGAAAACAAAGTTCTTTTCAAAAACTGAGTAGATAAATTCTATATCAGTATTTATATACTTACAAAACCTACAGTTATAGCAGGGAATAGTCTGTCTCTTGTAAATTATGTTTTGTTTTCGTCTATTAAACTTAAAGTCTTTGTAACACAGCAGTTGCTTTAGATTTGTATCCTTTTTATATACAAAACATGGTCCTTCTGTAATAATCTTACAAAGTTCATTATCAGAATGTAATATACTCCAATTTTTATCTATAATATTCTTTATTTATTGTGCATGCCTATTATATTTTGTAATATAGTTAAGAGATCAGTTTCTATTAGCCATTATATCTTTGTCCTCATATCGCCTACTTAGAGGTGATCTCTGCTTGACTTAGAAAGCCATGTCTGACCCAGCTTTGTTAGAAATACTACATCTAAAGAAATCCCAATCCCTCCACACCAGACACTCCAGAGACCTCAACCGCATTGCCACAATCAACAGAACATGCTGGAGGGACAGGTTCATAACCCAGAGACTGCCCATGCTCTGGAATAGACTTCCCATACATGTCAAGTAGAGCACCTCACTGGCCCTCTTCAAGAGAAATCTTAATGAGTGGATGGGAAATAGAAAGTTCACCCCAGGGATCACTTCAGTGGCTCTATTCGGCAGAGGCACTGGGAACCAACGTCGGGTGGCACAATGCCAGGTCACTTCTATGGGCTAGGCTTGTAAAGGCTCCAGGGCCATTAGCCTAGTGCACACCTATAAACCTATGAACAGGTTGATTATTATACAAATATGCACAAGCCATTGCACAAAACGGATAAATGTTTTAAGTGATTCTGCAGGGGTAGACTGCACTGAAGTGAAAACCTGACTAAGCAAAAGAAGAAGAATCAAGAGCAGAGTAAACATAAAACCAGAACCACAGAAATAAAATGGTTTGAATCTTAATCTTTTGATTATGGATCATTAGCACCAGTGTTTGGCATAATCATGCAAAATGTTTAGAACTACAGAAACAAGCCATATTGATATAAATAAGACACTCTCAGTTGCAAGAATTGACTGAATTGCTGTCCAGGACCAAGAAGGAGAAGCTGTCTAACTGGAAGCAATCTCTCCTTAGACTGAACAAGCAAATAAGAGCATTAGTGAAACCCTCCAAAGAAAGCTTTGAGTCCAAACTGGGCATATATACTAAAGACAATCATAAGGCTTTCTTCACATATGTCCACAATCTCAAGGGAAGCACCCAGATCTGCTCAGAACTGGTGGTCAAGAACACCACATACACAAACCCTGTAGAAAGAGCCAACGTGCTGGCACAGGTTCAGTGAAAACTTCACTCCTTTGTCCCCCCATCAGTAAAACAGAACACCCCAGTACCTGCCCCCCCTTCCCTTATTTCTAGGGAGCAAGTCATCACTGCCCTCTCAAAAGAAAAAAATACAGCCTCCATGGGACCCAATAACATCCCAGGCTGCATCCTACACAAACTCAGGCAGGAATTTGCAGCATCATTAGGCACCCTATTCAACCAAAGCCTGAGTACCGGCTTCATCCCAGCCGAGTGGAGGACAGCTAGTGTCATCCCTTTGCACAAAGGTGGAGCGTCCACCGATCCAGGAAATTATAGACCCATCAGCCTAACTAGCCTGATCTGCAAGGCCATGGAGTGGATTATCATGCAACTCATTAACAAGGACACTGGCAACCTCCAGACACTTGATCCCACACAGTTTGGTTTTGTCAAGGGGAGGTCATGCCTGTTAAATTTGGTTGACTTCTTTAAGACAGTCACCAAGGCCACAGACAAGGGGAAGATGGTGCACACTGCCTACCTTGACTTGGCCAAGGCCTTCGATACTATTCCCCACTCAGGTATAATAGACAAACTCTTTCAACTAGGCATCATTCCATATGTTACCACATGGGTAGCAAACTGGCTTACTGATAGAACCCACCAAGTCAGAAGAGGAGAAGCCACCTCAAGTAGTAGACGCGTAACAAGCAGTGTACCCCAGGAATCGGTCTTGGGGCCTCTACTGTTTTGGATATACTTCTCAGAGGTGCACGCTAAATATAGTGAGCTATGGCTGACCAGGTTTGCAGGTGACTGCAAGCTGGGTGCTGTCTTCAATTCCCCTAGTGATGTGGACATCCTCCAAGAGGGTCTCATCCAAGCAAATGACTGGTGCCAGAAACATGGCCTCATACCGAATGCCCTTTTTGGGGAGAATGACGTCCCCACAAATTATCACGTTGATAATAAGGCACTAAGCACACAATCAGTCGTGAGGGACTTGGTCACCCAGGTTGATAGCAAACTGACTTTTAACCACCATATTGCAGCCATTGTACAGAAAGCTTTCTACATGTCCACCTCATTAGTAAGGGTATCTCATCAAGGGACAAGATAGTCATAACATCCCTGTATTTTTCCCTTATAAGACAGATTATTGAGTACAATGCCCCTTTCGGCATGCACCTCACAAAGCACATGCAGCATTTGGAGAGACCACCTCAGAGGTTCCTCACCCAGAGAATCCAAGGCCTCAAACATCTACCCTACACAGATAGGCTAAACACACTGTCCCTCTACTCAGTCTCCTACAGACTCCTCAGAGGTGACCTCTGTCTGGCATACAAAGCAATCTCAAACCCCACCTCGATGGGACTGCTGCATATCCCCAAGTCAAACTCCACTCAAGTAACATCACAAGTGACCTCAACTTGGTCTGTGATATCAATAAGACTTATTGGCAGGACAGTTTTGTGTCCCAGAGACTCCCCCTTTGTGGAAAAGACTCCCTCTCCACATAAAGCAGAGTACCTCATTAAATCTTTTTAAGTGCAACCTGGATAACTGGATGGGGAACAGAAAATACACCCCTGGGATTCCACCTGTGTCCATGCTGGATACTTGCATAGGGTGCTGACTTGCTGGAACATGGGCTAAATTCTTGGCTAGGCTTGTAAGGACCTCAGGGCCAATAGCCTACTAACTTCCTATGATCCTACGATCCTAAGAAACAGATATCATTCAAACAGTTAAAAGCAGAAAGAGCTGAAAAGCCTTTTTAGTGCATACTGGAGAGCAAAGCATCAGTGGGCTCATTAATCTCAGGCGGACAGGGCATTCAGAAGTGACAAGTTAAATATCAAACTCCAAGAGGCGTATAATACATACTTTCTCTAGCACTGTTCATTGCCATGGAAGTAAACTACTTACATTGGATATAAATAGCAGTTACTGTAGTAGAGGGCAAGGAAAAAGTGAGTTAGGTGTTTTAGCTGTAGAATCTCAGTCTGTTTCAGGGACTTATAGAGAGGTCCAGGCTTATGGGATGTAGGAGAATAGGGAGGCTTGAAAGGAAAGTATAAGAATTAAGGATTCTATTGTGGAAGATACGAATAGGAGTCAGAGGCACAAAGAAAGACTGGAGCATATGCACAGAGTTAGTAAGATCAATCAGAGGTCTTACATGTGTGGAGGTGGTTACAGGTCAAGGGATTTAAAGGATGGGACCTATAAGATCCAGGAAGGTGACTACTGAGGGCAGGGTGAACTGGGGAGGTTGTTAAGGGGGATAAGGATATGAAATAAGTTGCAAGAAGAACGAGGCAAAAGGAGGATAAGCAGGACATGAGTACACAGATAGTGAGTGAGGAAGGTGATGATGCATAGGATAACAAGGAGAATGGTAGTACAAGAGGAGATTTGATAAATAATTAGAAATTAAACTTTCACCCAGGAATAGACTGAGGCAAGAATACAGAAGCTGAAGTGGTCAAAAGGGAGAAAGTGAGGAGTGGAAGATGGTGGGAGGAATCTGGAAGAGAGGAATGTAACAGGGTGGACAATAACTAGACAGAACGGAGCAAGAAGGGACAGAGGAGAGGTGATGGCAGAAGATAAGACAGTGGAGGGCAGAGCCTAGACAAGATAGAAGAGTTCACATCAAGGTTGTAGGCCAAGGACAGATAACAGATTCTATTGCCGAATGAATTAGAACCTCTGTCATGGGAAACAGAGCAAGTCTGGTAATAATAAAGGTCATGTCAGGACTGATCTTGAACAAACAAAAGGAAACAGACAAGATAGTGGGAAAGGACCAAACTCCAGGTTGCTCTCTACATTGGAATCAAAGACCAGCCAACATCAGTAGTGTTGAAAGTAGCCAGGAAGGCAAAGGGAGTAGTCTAAGGATGTTAGGAACTTAAGTTGATTCATGTCTACAGCCGGCAAACTAAGGAAACTAAAAATCAAATGCTGCAATGTTTGTTTGTAGCACTAGACAGGGAGATTGGAAATGACTATGCATTAATTGTAGAGAAGCACTAGTAAGAGCTGATATTTTTGTTGAGGAGAGCTGAGCAAAGCTAGTAACTTATACAATATCCTATATCCTGAGATCTGTAAAGGTGGACATTGCCAGCATTTCAGCAATTTGGGCAACAACAAAGGATTGGGATATAATGGTCGCAGATTATTTTATCCATAGAAGTGAGAAACTGGACAAGTATGTGGTTTATAAAATGAGTGGGAGAGGCTGTGTGCTGAAGAAGAAAAAACACAAGAAGGGAGCAGAGCAGAATTGTAGTGATAGCAAAAATTAAGTCCACTAACAACCAACTGGAGGTAGAATGTGGGGAAGATGGTTATTGGACACCATCTGCAATACTCTAAGCACATCACTGTAGAAGGCCAGTCTGCTATTAGATAGATTCTGGAGCTGGAGATGATGAGATATTTTACTATCTCATCCACAGACTGGTCAGTTCTTATCAGAAGATTCTGTTACAGATAATGAAATACATTTCACATTAGAGGAATTTCACAGTTTTTTTTTTTTTTTTAACAGGATGGAATTTTCATTCCTCCAGTGCACAGGGCCATGTTACATTAAGTGTAGCAGAAGTATGCTTAGATATTTAAGGCTATGATCAAAAAGTTATTGAATAAGGGCTGAATGTAGAGGTCAAAGTTTTGTTATTTCTTCTACTGCATATAACAATACCCAGTTAGACTCCTGTTTTTAAGCTGTTAAGGTCAAGCCGGACTTGATCTAATTAAACCAAGAGTGACTTCTATAAGGAAGATGCACTAGATGTAGAAATTTTAGCATGACAAAAATTCTATGGACAGGCCCTTCACTGAATTGGAATCAATGTACTTTTGAGAAACAACAGGAGAAGGTCGCTGGTGGATTTCCATTGTAGTAGCTAATCAGAAAGACCCAGTTTCACTTCATGAACACGGGGCAGGTAGTAGTATAACTTATAGAAGACAGTGATCAGCTAAAGGCCAGAGTGGCTATGGAACCTAAACGTCCTGAAGAAGTGCATCCATCTACAGAAATGATGAACAGTTGTAGTGAAAGCTTACAAAATATGGAAAGCAAATTAAAAAAAAAAGCATTCATTGAGGCTGTCATGCCAAAAAGTAAAACTAGCTTGCCAGACGTACCTGAGTCAGTTCCAGAACTGATATATTTCTACGGGTCAAAAATACACCATATCAATTAAATCTATGATGTCAGAGTTTATGGTAAACAGGCTTTTTCTCTGAATTAATGAACACTAGCAATATCTTCAAATGGACTCTACAATGTTGGTTTTCAATGAACAAATACAAGATTATCCATTTTATATTGAAAGAACAGGGTCAGCATGGCACATTGAGCTGTATTATTCAGACATATAAGTTTTAGAATTCACTAAAGTGAGCCAAGGGGCACTATAAAATGTAGCTGTACTAAACAGCAGGATTCCGATAATAAAGTATGCCTAAAGCATTATTTTATTTTATTTATTTATTTGCAGTTTGTTTACCGGGATGGTCCATTGGGCCACAAGATGCCCATTTTCAATGGATTCCTGGGGAGAAAAGCTCCGACATACAAAGTACATGGTGATACAAGATAGTAAAAATACAAAAATGCAAAATACAGAAATATAAAAATGGAAAATACAAAAATGCAGAAGTACAGATGAAGATGGTATTTGGTATATGAAGTACAATTAGTGAAACAAACAAAAGAACATACGTAATATTTACAAATATACTGGTTTCTACTAATGCAAGACAGAAATTAGAACAGTAAGTAGATATTTACAAATATATTAGTTCCTACTGAAGAATTAAACAGTAGGGACAAGGAATACATGGGTAACATATGGGTAATTTAATAGGGAAGTGAGCTAATTCAGAGGTGAGCAGGCAGTGAGTATTATGGAGGTTTAAGTAGGATGGGAACAGGAACATTCCCAATGGAATGTCAAGTGTGAGTGAAGCAAGCTCTTAAAGGAAAAAAGGCTGCCAGTGGTATGGATATTAGGTGGTAGTGAGTTCCAGAGGCAAGCTAGGGAGAAGGACAGTAGATGTTTTCCAGGTGGGCTGGCAGGTTTGTGCAATTCAATCAGATTCTGGGTGTTCGATCTTAAGAGTCTATCTGGTAGGTTAATTTTAAAGGTGGAGGCAAGTGAAGGGCAAAGAGAGGGGCTGAAGATGAGTTTGTGAGTTTCAATGAGTTAAGATTCTGGCGCATTAAGTGCTAAATGGTTAGCTAACATCCATTGTTCGGTAGAAGGCATCTTGGGTTAATTTTATTAGAGTGGAGATGGAGGTAGCAGATCAGATGATTGTTGAGTCATCAGCATATTGAATAAGTTTTACAGTAGGGATGGACTGGTAAAAGTTATTTATGAAAATGTTAAACAGCAGGGGACCAAGTTTGGAACCCTGGGATATGCCTGTGGGAGTATTGAAGAATGGGGATATGGCTTTTTTACATTTGACTGCTTGCTGTCTATTAGAGAGGTAACTGGTGAACCAGTTGATAATGGAGAGGGATAGATTTAGTTTAGAGAGTTTATTTAGAAGAAGGTTATGAGAGATAGTATTGAAAGCCTTTGAGATGTCTAGGAAGAGGGTGGACGCAATATATCTGGAGTCACGGGCTTTATTAACAGTTTCTGGGAAGGAGAGCAGAGTGGTGGTACTGCTATGGCCAGGCCTGAATCCATGTTGTGTAGGGGTTAGTAGGTCATTATCTATGAGATATGGTAAAAGTTGTAGGTGAATGCATTTTTCAAGAAGTTTAGAGATGAGGGATAGGATGGTGATAGGTCGGATATTAGGGATATTGTTATTGTTTCCAACTTTGTGAAGGGGAATAATGAAGGCCTTTTTCCAAAGTTGGGGTACATAGCCTTCTTTGATTGACTGATTTATCAGAATGCAGATGGGAAAGGCAATGGTTTATGCAGCTGCCTTTAGGAAGTGAGGGGGGTATTATCAGGGGCGCTGGAACAAGGTTTCAGGTTCAGAAAAAGTTTTTTAATGGTAGATATACAGATTGGATTTAAAGAGAAGGGAGGTGGTTGGGGGGGTGGAACTGTTAGAGGATGAAGAGTTAGGGGAAGATAGAGATGATAGTGTAGGATTATTAGTGAAGGACAATGTTAGTTTGGTTTTGGAATCAATGAAGAAATAATTAAATTATGTAGCTAAGTCTATATCTGAAACATCTGGATCGGGACAGGGGCTCCCTTTTTTTACCTGGATTGAAGAGAGAGGATGCCAACATTTCTTTGGGTTTGTCTTATGGTTATTTTGGAGTGTGGAGAAGTAGAACTTGCAGTCTGATATAGTAAGTTTTTTTTTTTTACTTTGTTTCAAAGTATTTTGAATTCATTGAGGGTGGTTGTGGTTTATTTTTCTGGTAGTGTTTCCAAGATCTGTCTCAGATGCGAATGACAGCTAGGGTATCTTTGGTTAACAAAGGGAGATGGAGTAGCTTTTAATTATTTTTGTTTTTGGGGGGGTGAAGGTGTGTAAAAGGTTTAAGAATGTTGTATTAAAGTAGGTGACTGCATTTTCTAAGGATAGAATTTTTAGTGGGTTCCAGTTTATTTCTTTTAGTGAATTTGAGAAGGATATGGGGTTGAAGTTTTTTAGGGAGTGTGTGGAAATATAGGTATGAGATACTTGTAGGGAGGAGGTAACGTGATGAGCAAAAGTGGGAAAATGGTCACTGAATTGGTTGGGGAGAGAACCACTATCTAAGAAGTATTGAGGGAGAGAGACCAGAATCCAGTCATGGGTGCTTCCTGAGGAGTAGTTCTTGGAAGGTCTGGTTATGGAATTGATTAGTTGAGAGAAGTTGTAGAGATTTATATTTAGGGAGTTTGTAGGGGTTTGTATGTTGGTCCAGTTAATATTTACATCACCTAAGATTATAGTCTCATTACAAATGCTGGTGGAAAACCAGGAGAGAATATCTTCGAGGATAGGCACATTATCTCCAGGAGGGATATATAAGGAGACTATACATATAAGTCTGTGTCTGTTTACTTGAAGTAGGGCTGGAATTAGTTCTGCATTAGCAAATTGGGGAATTGGTTTGGGATAGGGAATAACTGAGATGGGAGATAAGTAGAGAAGAGTGACTCCACCACCTTTTTCATGTGTTCTATCTTTTCTAATGATATGATAGCTGGGTGGTATTATTTCAGAGTCTTTTATATGGGGCTTCAGCCAAGTTTCAGATATGGACAGGATATCAGGTTGATTTTAAAGTAGCCAAGCATGAAGGTTAGGGATTTTATTACACATACTTTGAGCATTTAGTGCTGAGAAAAGGAGGGCTTTCCCTGTGGAGTGTGGAGTAGGAGGGGGGATTTGATTTGTGAGGGGGAGTGGCCAGGGTTAGGGTGAATGTTGCCAGACAGAAATATAGATAGAAGTTTACGGATATGAGAAAAATGTGTTTACATCCTTTAGTGTCTGGTTTTAGGGGTATGAGGTTTGTGGGAGTAGGGCTATTTAGTGTGGGAGAAGAGTATATGGGGGTAGGTTTAAGGTTTTAGGAGAAAAGTAGACAGTTATTGAAGAGAAATAGATAAGAGGATATGAAGGTTGAAGAGTGGACATGAGTGGAGAATGGGCAAGTTGTATAAGAAGGAGGAGAGTGACTGGCATTAAGAGGTCTAGTGAGATAGCTTAGGAGTGATAAGGTGAGAAGAAGAAGTATTTGAGTTGTAAGTGGGACAGGTTTTATAAGCATGGTGGGTTGATTTGATTTTGAGCTGGGAGGAGTATTCTTTTAAGTAGGTAGTGGGTAGGGCTGTATCGAGTATGGTTAAAATTGAAGAGGTGGGGAAAGGATTAATTCGCAGGGTGGGTTGGATTAGGGTAATTATGGGTGGGGTGTGATCAGTTTATTGGGAGATTCAGAAGGTGGGTGTAGTTTTGTGAGTATATGTGTAAATGTAGTGAGGGTGAGTGGGAATTGGGGGTAGGGTAGGAGAGTAGAGTGAGCCCGCAGGGTGAACAGAGTGGGTAGAGCCAAAGGAGAAAGAAGGAGACAATCCAGCAAAAAACTATCAGTAAAGCAGGGTGCAAGGCCAGAGGTAAGGAGGCATAGGGACAGGCACTGATTCACTAAGTATAATTCTGGAGAGAAGCAGAGAATTCAAAGTGGTTAGAAGCTAAAACATAGCAGTAGTAGAATATACAGAAAATTTTCTGTACCTATTAATGAGGAGTAGAACGCTAGGCAGAGTTAGTTGCTACCACCTAGAGGCTATTGTAAGTAATTACAGGATAAGCCACAAGCACTCAGAGAGGGTGAGAAGGAACTTGGAAAGTAACAGGGAGAATAAAGTCTGTGGTAGGCTGCCAGCAAATGCACCCTGGGTTAATGTACAACAGCAGTAAAATATAAGGTATTATTCACAATGGGGTACATACACTTTGTAGGTAATTCCTGGGGGAGGCAGAATAGTTAGAATAAACACTGCAGAATCCCATTAGTTCTTTCAAAGGCAGGAAACCAAGGTAAACATGTAGAGCAGAAGGAGGCACTTGGGGTGGTTGAGAAACAGCAAAAGCAAACTGTAAAGAAGAAATAAATAATAGTTATTAACAGGTTACGATATAACATCAACTTGTAAGCAAAAAGTCTTATATTAGATGGTTCAGTGTGAAAGGTAGCAGGTAGTCTAGGGATGGGTTTGCAGTGAGGGTATATGCAAACAGTGAAATTTAAATTCAGGGTAGACTAAGAGGGAGGATAGAAGCACTAACTTGGTCAGAATACCTGGAATACAGAATAACAGTGTAATACACCAGGAGGTCAAATTGCAGTAAGTAAATCACTAGCATTAATTCACAGATTTAAAATTCAACACTAAGGCACAGATAAATGGCAGTAGAGTATCAACAGTTATTATTTAGGAACATGTAAGAGCAGTAGTTACTGGTCAATAGAATGTTACTACCTAGAACGAGCAGTTTAACACTTAAATCTTTAAAATAAAACAGCACTCAAGTTAGCAAGCAAAGAGTAGGGCAGCAAGCACTTGGGTGGTTAAGATGCAGTGAAAGCAAACCACGAGCAGAGCCAGCAGCTTACGGCAAGACAGGACTGCAGGGGACCAGAGGGTTATTTAAAAATGCATGTGGTTTTCTCAAGAGTTCTTTCTCGTACAGTACACTGTACTTAATCACATTGTAGATATTTAATTTGGGAAGACAGGCAGTTATATAATACATGAGAACTGGAAAACGTGCATTTATATATATATATATATATATATATATATATATAAAATATATTTTATATATATATATATATATAAATATATATAAATATATATATATATAATATACACACACACACACACACACACACACACACACACACACACACACACACACACACACAAATGCAATAATATTTTGATATTGTTATCAACTTTGAATACTTGAAGTAATATCTGATTTTATGTTTCCAAATCACAATACACTTTTTTCGCAATGGCTCAGTTTCTGAGGACTTTCTTTCAGTATTCCAGAAAATATGTCTCTAGAACTTCCTTGGCTTGGTGCAGTAGTTTTGGTAGGCCTATCAGGCAAGTTCACTTTTCTTTAAATAATAAATTTGGCCAACCAATGGATAAAACTAAAACCACTTTATTCCATCAAAGTTAAGCGCTTTTGTCCCAAATACTATTGTAGGGACTAATACACTGTAACATCTTAAATCTTAAGTATTGTCATTAAAAATCCATTAACTAGTTAACTTTTACAAAGACTTAATCACATTACTACACCCATTACCTAACCTTTTACTTAAAAAAGCACATGCATAAAAAAACATTTGCATAAAATTATATAAACTGAAATTGTGATTAAAAATCATTCTGCATATTGTATACAAATATGTGTGTGTGTGTGTGTGTGTGTGTGTGTGTGTGTGTGTGTGTGTGTGTGTGTGTGTGTGTGTGTGTGTGTGTGTGTGTGTGTGTGTGTGTGTGTGTGTGTGTGTGTGTGTGTGTGTGTGTAAAATATAAAAGATATATAAATATATTTATACATATTTCCTTAGTAGGTATATTATACACCTGCTAAATTTTGCTGTATTACCAGAACCCTGAAACTATAATAAAGGATGAAATGATACATAAAAGGCAAGATGGTACATTTCGACCCATATTGGATGAACAGACTTATAATGAAGTAGTACCAATAGAAAATGGGGTGAAGGAGAATATTAGCCTCAGTTTCATTTTAACTTATAACAAGGATTGTTCCAGGATATGTGGTATTATGGTGAAAAATTGGAATTTCATAGGTTGGTACTAGGCTATCAGCCCTAAGGCCTATACAAGCCTAGCCATAACAATTCCCTGGCTATTTCTTCCCACAATATTTACTTCCCTGGACCCCTGTCTAGCAGGATGACTGACGTGGTCCCCGGGGTGAATTTCCGGTTCCTTTTGAAGAGGGCCAAAGAGGTGCTCTGCTTGACATGTATGGGCAGTCTATTCTGCAGAGTCCTTGGGTCAGGAACCTATCCCTCCAGCATGTTTTGTTCATTGTGATGACAAGGTTTATATCCCTGGAGCATGTGGCTCTGAGGGATTGGGATTTCTTTAAGTGTAGCATATTCAACAGCTCTGGGTTTGACATGGCCTTGTATGTTAAGCAGAGATTACCTCTGAGTAGATGATATGCAACAGAGTATAGCTGAAGATTTTTTAGACAGTCAGCATAGGGCATCTGCTTTAGGCCTGTGATTCTTTTAGTGAGGTATTTCTGCAGCCTTTCCCATTGTTTCAGATGTCTTGAGAGGTACATACCAAAAGGGGCCTTGTATTCTATAATAGGTCTAATGAGGGATTAGTACAGTGGGACATGACCTCCTTTTTTCTGGATGAAAAGCCCTTAGTGATGAGGTGTGCTACATAGAAGGATTTCCTGACTGTTGTGGAAATGTGGTTATCGAAGGTGAGACCACTGTCCACCTGTGTCCCCTGAGTCTCTTATCACACTTTTGGTGTTTAGTGTACTGCCAACTATGTGGTAATTCATGGGTACATGTTTTTTCCCAAAGGGGATAACTATACATTTCTTGCCATTGAGCTTGAGCCCATGGCTCTGGCACTAAACATCTTTTTCTGTAAGGCCCTTTTGTAGAATATCCACATCATTTGGAGATTCAATAATGGCTTCCAATTTGCAGTCATCTGCAAACTTTGTTAGCCAGAGTCCCTTAGTGTTGGCTTGTACTTCAGAGAAGTAGATGCCAAACAAGAGCAGCCCTTGGACTGAATCCTGAGGTACTACAATTATCACTTGTCTGGAGCTGGATTTGGAGTCAGCTACTTTTACAGTCTGGGTTCTGTCAGTAAGCCAGTTGGCAACCCATCGAGTGACATAGGGATTAATGCTCAGCTTAGTAAGTTTATCTAAGATTCCAGCATGGGAGATGGAGTCTAAGGCCTTGACGAGGTCCAGATAGGCTGTGTGGACCACCTTACCCTTGTCCACAGCTCTGGAGACTGATTCAAAGAAGTCAATCAGGTTCAGAAGACAAGATCGGCTCTTCACGAACCCAAACTGGGTGGGGTCCAGTGTTTGAAGGTTGCCAATGTCACGGTTTATAAATTCCATGATAATACGTTTCATGGCCTTGCAGATCAGGCTTGTCAGACTGATGGGGCAGTAGTTCCCCGGATCCAAGGTGGATCCTCCCTTGTGGAGTTGGATAACTGTAAGTGTGTGCCACTTAGTGGGCATGAAGCCTGAGGTGAGGCTATGATTAAATATGACACTTAGGTGAGGTGCCTATTAATTTTGTAGTTCATGTAGTACACAGCCCGGGATGTCATCTGGTCCCATGGATGCTGTATTCTTAGCTTTGGAGAGTGTGGTTTTTACCTGTGTGGCCATTATTACCAGAATTTGGCAATCTTTTGGTATTAAGATGGGCCCTTTTGGGGGTGAGAGGGGATGAAGTTGGCACTGAATTGATCTGCCAGGATATTGGCAATATCCTTGGGATCAGTATATTTAATGCCATTCTGCTGTAGCTCAGAGCAGATCTGAGCATTGCCATTTAGATTCTTTACATAGAATGCCTTGTGCTTGTCTTTGGAATCTTTGGCAATTTTATTTTCATTACTAGCTTTGGAGGATTTTATAAGGGATCTCAGCTTCTTACTGAGGCTGGTAAGCGAGTATTTTGCATCCTGGGATTTTCCTGTTTTCTGCACACTTTCTTCCTTTGTTGTAAAGTTTGTTTATGGCAGGGGAACACCAGACTGTCTTCCTTTTTTTGGAGTAGAGCATCTTGGTTCTATTTGGGATGGCACGATTCATGCAAGAGTGGAAGTGCTCGTACAGTACCTTAGTGTAGGTTTCAGCAGTCGAACTTTCAGTTCCCGTCTGCATGGGTGTCATGAAGTTTGTCGATTCTGATTTGAGTAGCATGAAGTTGGCTTTGGAGACGTTTTTTTATGGAGGTTTCCTTACTGGGGGGGGGGATGTGGATGTCAAGGGTGATTAGCTTATGGTCAGACATGACCAACGAGTGGGTGACCATAGGTGTGGAGCATCAATTTCCCATATTGCTGCATATGGATAAAAATGTAATAAATTAGGGAACAAACCAAAATTTGTTTTCAAGAGAGACCAGTCTTTTAAGCATATTTTGGAATATAATGGTTTGAGTTGTTATGACGTGTAAATCTATGAATAGGAAGAAGGGAAATTATAAATGTGAAATGTGTAATCAATGCCCCTATTTAAAAACTACAGGAGAAAAGTTTAGGCTGGACAGCAATAACATATTTATAAGTGGGCATTATAATTGTCAATTAAAACATTTAGTTTACTTAGCAAAGTGTTTAAAATGTCCAGCATTTTACATCAGGAAAACTTACAGATGCCTAAGGGAAAGAATATATCAGCATTTACAGGACATCAAAAAAAGTAAATCAACAAATGCCTTGTATAGATATGTACGCTTATACAAGGATCATAGTTTCGGGTTTCTGGTAATACAGCAGGTTGTCATTGATACACAGGGCAGGATTGTACCTGAACATTTGCAGATATACGAATTGAAATGGCAATAACGTTTGAATGTCACTATGTTCCCAGGTACAAATGAAAATGTGAGCATTAGTTGTATACTAAAATGTAAAAATATAGTAGGTGTATAATATACCTACTAAGGAAATATGTATAAATATATTTATTTCTTTTTTTTATAAGATATATATATATATATATATATATATATATATATATATATATATATATATATATTTATATATTTGTATACAACATGCATAATGATTTTTAATCACAATTTCAATTTATATAACTTTATGCAATTTTTTTTATGCTTGTGCTGTTTTAAGTAAGAAGGATAGGTAATGGGTGTGGTAATGTGATTAAGTCTTTTTAAAAGTTCATTAGTTAATTGATTTTTAATGATAATACTTAAGATGTAAGATGTTACAGTGTATTAGTTCTGAAGACGTTCCCAGAAGAGTATTTGGGATAA